>NC_137870.1:7497872-7607343 GCF_963924005.1 Protomyctophum bolini
TAAAACCCTTGCATTGAAGCTCATCTGCCTGTGCCTATCTGTCCGCAATTGGGTCCTAAAAGCTCCTGCCTTTGCCCTGTGACAACCCATAAACCTAACCTCCCACGGGGCAGCACACCTAAACCTAACCTTAACCCATGTCTAACCAATGACTAGTCTAAACTAAGCATATATGCACCCCGCCGAACACAGCCAAGCATTACACATGCAGTCTTCTGAAGTTTATTACACACACACACACACACACACACACACACACACACACACACATACACAGAGAAATATATGTAGCAGAGCCTCTGCCTGATGGCCTCAAAAGTCTAATATCTCTCCCTCTGGACTAGTGGTTAAGATGTCGGACTATCATGCGGGAGGCCGGAGTTCGAATCCCGGGCGTTACATAATATACAGTATACAGTGAGAACAGTGGATCTATGACGTCCCCATGGCAGATTATGGAAAACAATAGATAAGAACAGAATGAGAAGGAACAGAGCATGCATCTCATATCATTGTGTACTGTACATAGTATACAGTCAGTCTCTCTGAGACAGCAGTGGACAGTCGTCATGTCATGGTTATCAATATGTCACTGCATGAGTCAGGCAGCAGAGGCCATATTTCATAACATACACTAATAACTAAATGTAGTTTGTACTTAGTTACTTTGCACCAGTGGTTCCCAAAGTGGGGTCCGGGGACCCCCAGGGGTCCTTGAGGGAGTTCCAGGGGGGTCCCCATGAAGCTAAATGATATAGTTTGGAACCAGATGGACCCTTACGGGTTGATTTTACAACATAAATGGAGGGTCCCAGAGATAGAAATGCCATTAAATGGGGGGTCCGTATAGACTAATGCATGTTGACAGCTGTTTCTGCTCACTGGACTCCACTCATCCATCCATGGTTGAGGTGGATTGACAGCTCTCTGAACTCTAGATGAAGACACCAGGTTCTCCTCAGTGGGAGAGTCTGGGGGAGAGAGAGAGAGAGAGAGAGTCTGTGTGCACGCACGTGTTAGACCCACGATTCCCACTACTGTCTGTAAATGGTCTTTATCCATTTCCAAATGGTTTCACATTCATATAACTGGCTCGCTGGCTCATGGCTGGCTGCACCGTGCACACATCTGTACGTCTTGGCAAACGTTCCTCATGCTCATGGCATTGTGTGAACATTCCTCCTACATGTCTAGAGAGAGCATTCACAGTACAGTATATGGACTGTGTCATATATAGGTGTGTGCAGTGTTAAAGCTATATAATGCTCTGTAATTGGCCTGCGTGCGTGCGTGCGTGCGATGCGTTTATACGTGCGTGCGTGTTTCTGCGAGAAAGAGTCATTAGCTATATGACTGTTCCATGTGGACTCAATTAACAATGCTGTTGTAAAATACAATACGTCGTACAGTGAGTCACACCCGGCAGACTGCAGCGTATACCTGTGATATTGTCCTTCACGATTTCACACCTCAGAAAGTGGAGTTCTTCATCTACAAGCTCTCAACCCGTTGAGAGCTTGTAGATCAGCTATTTTCGGAGCGCACCCCAGCCAGCACTCTTTAACTATGTAGTGGAGATGCAGGTGCAACGACATGGATTTCTAAACAAAGTTCAAAATACTGTGTTCAAGTTCAGGAGACTTCAGGAGGAGATGGAAGCTCCTTCCGGCATGGCGTATATGGAAAGGAGAGAGGAGGGCATGTGCATTTCTTTCACCATTAATGGTAAATGGTGCATTTATATAGCGCCTTTATCCAAGGCGCTTTGCATAGATTGTTGTAACCCAGGTTTATTGTATGTCTGTATTTGTATCTGGTTGTATGCATCAGTATATGCATGCATTTGTATGGTCACAGGTACTGCATCAGTTCACAGTTCATCACTCACTCACTCAGTCACACCAGTTTCAATCAGCAATCATCACCACACCCTAGTATAAAGCACAGCCATTTTGTCTCAGTCAGTGAGATGCACATCACTGGCTGTGGCAGGTCTGTATCCCCAATTCTTCTGCAAACATTTTACCATTTTACTCTTCCTCACAATACATGATATTAACACATTACATTCACCCATTCATACATACGATTGCGGCAGAAGCCATGCAAGGTATACCAACCATGCGGCACATCGGGAGCCATTTGGGGTTCAGTGTCTTGCCCTAAAGGACACTTCGACATGTAGACAGGAGGAGGAGCCGGGATTCGAACCGCTGACCCATGGATCATTGGACGACCTGCTCTACCTCCTGAGCCACAGCCCACCATGTAGTAAATGCTGCCTTCGTGGTCTGGAGAGGGCAGTTGTTTCACAGACAGGTAAAAGGGCCGGGGCTGAAGGACCCTTTGATGTCTATGTGTGCACATCCCAGGCCAATGATGCGGGTCCGTTTAATTACTTACTTACTTACTTACTTAAGTAAGTAAGTAAGGATTTTCCTGTAGCAACCTGTAGTATTAACGTGTCATTGTAGTAAACGTCATACTGTAAATAGACTACGGTAAATCATGTTTGTCCAATAACACAACAGTGTTGACCTTGGGCAAATGTGTGTATATACGTACGTGTGCATGTGCGACTGTGTGTGTGTGTGTGTGTGTGTGTGTGTGTGTGTGTGTGTGTGTGTGTGTGTGTGTGTGTGTGTGTGTGTGTGTACATGTGCGTGTGTGGGGTGCCGTACAACCTATCTCAAACCCTCACCCTAACCCTAACCCTCACCAACCTTACTCCGGTCGTCTTAACGCACCCCTCACCAACCTTATCTCTAACCAATGACTAGTCTAAACTAAGTATGCACCCCGTGTGTGTGTGTGTGTGTGTGTGTGTGTGTGTGTGTGTGTGTGTGTGTGTGTGTGTGTGTGTGTGTGTGTGTGTGTGTGTGTGTGTGTGTGTGTGTGCGTGTGCGTGCGTGAGTATGTGCGTGTGCATGTATGTATCAGATATTAGATATGCGTGCCTGTCGTCGGTTCTGAGAGAGGATGCTGTGTTTTCAAAGAACACCAGAACATGTACTACTGTATGCAGGGCAGAGAAAATAATAATGGGCCCAGATGGGGGGGAGGGAAGGGGAGAGAGAGAGAGAGAGGGAGAGGGAGAGAGAGAAGAAACACGGGAAGCACAACAGGAAGGGAAAGTGGAGGGACCAGGCGTAGCGCGGAGACAGCGGCGGTGGATAAATCAGCCGCGCTGCGGTGACACTCCGCCGCACTCTTCCGCAAAAACACCATTCAGTCAAACAGTATAGGCCTGCTGCCTTAACGGGAGAGAGAGAGAGAGAGAGAGAGAGAGAGAGACATGAAGACATATAGACAGATTATTGTAGGAAACACGGGCATGGAAAGGAAAATATGTTTTGATAAATGGAGAAGCTTAGAGAGAGATAGCTATAGGCTAGAGAGAGAGAGAGAGAGAGAGAGAGAGAGAGCGGTATAGGCTAGAGAGTGGGAACATTTGAGTATGGAACAAACACAAAAAACGACATGAGAATATGGAGAAACTGAGAATTTGAAATGTGAGAAAAAGAAAGGATAGGGGGGTACTACTATATGGTTAGAGGAGAGGAGAGGAGAGGAGAGGAGAGAGTGAGATGAAGTTAGTGTTGTTGGTTCAGAGGGTTCAACCACACAGTCACTACTGGCTCCATGAGCCACACGGTCACTACTGGCTCTACTGGCTGCAGGGGGTCAAGTCTGATGCACTGTCTGAGAGCACATGCGCCACAGACAGACAGAGAGGCAAACGGCACATGCACACGCACGCACACACACACACACACACACACACACACACACACACACACACACACACACACACACACAGGTGATTAGTTTGGTCAGAGTCAGTTCAGTTCAAGCCAACACACTGTCAAGAGCTCTCTCACTGCATGTTGAGTTAACCCTTTCTCTCAGGCCTTGGTCAGTCTTTTTACTGTTCTGCCCTTAGCCTACTATACAGTCTGCATGACTTGGCAGACAGCTAACAAAGTGAAAGTTCCCAATAAAGCTCCAAAAGGCAGTGACTTGGTTTAGGTTCTTTACTGGTGATAACTTACATTTTAAAACTTGAGTCGACTTTTTCCACTGCTCTTCGTCCGGATATCTTCACCCGATGTCCAGCTGAATGTTGTGCAGCCCCACAGCCTCGTCTCAGTTCCCATATAAAAATAGATACCTGTAAACTCCGGTCAATTAGAAGGAAGATGCAGAGCTGTTTTAATTTGACAACTCCCTCCTCCTCCATAGTGCTGCTCTGCTCAGTTTATAGCCTACACTTGGAAGTAAAATTGTAAAATAAACAACTTGCTAAGCTTCTAAGAAATGGAAGTTCAGTGGAGTTGTCAGCAGGGGAGCTCGGCATCTTCTTTCTAATTGACACGCACACACACACACACACACACACACACACACACACACACACACACACACACACACACACAC
Organism: Protomyctophum bolini; assembly: GCF_963924005.1. Taxonomy (NCBI): domain Eukaryota; kingdom Metazoa; phylum Chordata; class Actinopteri; order Myctophiformes; family Myctophidae; genus Protomyctophum; species Protomyctophum bolini. The sequence continues at coordinate 7,502,310 of NC_137870.1, forward strand.
ACACACACACACACACACACACACACACACAAAGGGCTGTACTTGCTCTAAGTGTCCACGTTAGTTGACTCTAACGTTCTGTTGAGTGTTGAATGTTTCAGGCCTGGAAGGCAACTATAATTGCTCTCAATTACTGTAATTCAATACATACATTTGTATTGAAATTTGATAGATTTTTCACATTCTTTTCTAAAATCAGTAATATTTATGACAGAGTACTGTATATAGGCTCCACAAAGTAACTTCCTCAGTGTTCATTTACAGCTGTCATATCTGGGTGCATGTCTGTCTCATCTACAGTACAGAGGTGGGACTGCAACCAACTCTATACTTTTAGAGTGGGATTTATATGATTGTTAACCCATTCTGACCGGGCACCCATTTTGGTGTTGGCATCATGTTATGCTTTAACTATTGAAAAATAGCAGATCTACAAGCTCATATCGCGCCACCGAGTGGCGCGATACGAGCTTGTAGGTCTGCTATTTTTGAAAAATTCGAAGAACGACTGACATTTTTAGAATCTGATCTCAGGTCAGAATGGGGTTAATCAGACCAGTGTGTGTCCAGTGGAAACCTCGTATGAATCTGATCTCAGGTCAGAATGGGTTAAGATGGACACATTTTTACACTTAACCTGTTTTCATCTTTGAGAGAGTTTCCTTGTGAAGAAATGATGGCCGGTACTTTTCATTGATTTGATTGATTGATCGATTGATCGATTGATCGATTGATTGATTGATTGAACCCTTTATTTCAGGCGGATCCAGTTGAGACCAGGGTCTCTTTTTTTTGTCAATGGTGCCCTGTATACAAACAAGAACATTTACAGCAATGATTTGACACACATGACATGGACACACGGTACAAAAAGATATAATACAAAAACAGAATCAGAACCAGAATCTCAAAATCTAATTTATCTCAAAATCTCATTTAACTGACCTCAGTGTGAGGTCAGTTAAAATTATTTTAAAAATAGCCTATATGAAACCATGAGGGCATACAGCTTGTCTTGACAGATATTCCATAGACGTGGAGCATGCACCCTGAAGGCAGTATCTCACAGGTTAGAAGAGGTGTTTGGTTCCTTCAACAAAACCTTATCTTGAGATCAGACAATTGACACTGGGTGGAAAAAAAACGGGTTACAAAAATTGTCTTAATTTATTTTAGAGGATAAATCAGGCGTTGCGCGACGAATGGGATGAAGACTGAAGAGACAGTGTGTACGTGGGAGTCAGTTCTGCAGATGACACACATGTGACGATCAGCTCTGCCTCGTTTGAAGTGCAGGAGACTCATGATGTCACACAACAAACACCCTGAGAGAGGGATCACAAACGATAGGTTACAGCATCCTGTTTATGCCATCTCTCTCTCTCTCTCTCTCTCTCTCTCTCTCTCTCTCTCTGTCCCCCTCTCTCTCTCTCTCTTTCCCCCTCTCTCTGTTCCGAGGCCTCTTTCTTTCTTTCTTTCTTTCTTTCTTTCTTTCTTTCTGTCCACACTTCTTTTCCCATGTGTGCTTGCTTGGTTGCTCTCATATCACACTAAAAAAAACGGCAGACTCCCCTATATGACTGTTGAACCTTTGAACCTCAAAGTCACATGGGGTGGAGGAGTTCCGTTTGGTTGAGAGAGCGAGAGAGAGCGAGAGAGGAGAGAGAGAGGGGAGAGAGAGAGAGAGAGAGAGAGGCTGTTGTCCTTGTATGTGCTTTACGAGCCTCCACAATGGGGACAGGTCTAATCTGTAATTGTGCTCTCCGTGGTGTTGCCTCAGGTGAAACAGCCCTGGGTGTGGCTCCCCGAGAGTAACGAACAGATAGTTAACAGCAGCGTCCCACGCTACCAATGGCTTTATAGTTTACTATTTTCCCAGGGTTACACTTTGAACTGTGTGTGTGCTATACATGAACACGCACACACACGCACGCACGCACACACACACTCGCGCTCGCGCCCAAACACCTGTGACCTGGTTTTAAACCACTTTTCTGACACTGCGGTATAACATTATCAGTCATTACGGTGCCATTAAGTGTCCGTTGGGCCATAAACGGCTCTGCTATCTCACTGCAGAAGACATAATCGATTGCCTGCCCCGTATATATAGATGAGATAAAGAGATACGGGGGAGGAAGAGAGAGATACCAAGATGCATGCATATGGAGAAAGAAAGAGACCATTGTACACTATAGCCCTTATATATATATATCCTGCATGACAGATGAGAAATAGTTGTACTTTAATTTAGGAAAAGGATAATGACTTCTATTCTAAAATGTATCCTGGACACTGCTTCATTTTACCCCAAATAAGTATCCTCCCTCCCCCCATGTGACGTGACGTCATGTGGCAGCCAAGTCTATGGACTTTGTGCGTCGTGCCCCCCCCCCCCCCCCCCCCTAAAGGCAGCCTCACTCACTTTGTGTGATTTTTTTGTATCTTTCTCCGGCTGTTTTCAACTTCGGAAACGATATAACTATGGACCTCTTGCCTCTCGGACTGAACTCTAAAACTCGGGTCAGTTTGATCTCCTGCCCTTTCACACCTCGCAGCTCCACTCACAGGTCAGGAGGGTCACCAACCGTGTGCTACAGTTTATAATTACTGGCTCAATCATTAACAGAGGACCGGTCCGGGGCGGGACGGGGCGGGACGGTAACCACTGTGACTCAACTGGCTGTGGGGCTGTTCCCGTACAGCCAGGGAGGTAAGCTGACCCCCCCATCCCCCCCCCCCCCCCTTAGGTCAGAGTCAATTAGAAGGAGCTACTGCTGGGCGGTCAGTGACTAAACGGCCGTAATGCCTCAGCGTTTTTGACGCGCGCGGTGCAGCTGTTCATCGTCAAAGTATGAATTAGGGTGCGTTCGCACGGGCAGGCGCGACGGCGCTTTGTGAGTTGATTTGGAGAAGAGCCATAGAGTAAGACAACTGAGTCACGACAACTCTGTTCACTTCATGGGGCCAGGCGCTTCTTTTTTCTTTTCTTTTTTGTCATCAAATAATGAATGAACAGAAATCAACAATCAAAAATACATAACAAAAACACAGAGACAATAAAATAGACACGACACTTTCATGGACACTTTCATGGGAGCCCAACTCACTCCGGAAGTTCAATACATGGCAGTGAATGGAGCCGGCTGGACCAGCTCATAACAAACATTATTTATGAACAATTGAGACCATTGTCTGCATAATAATCGGTTCAGGAATATAAAATAAGACATATCACAGGTTGTTTTCTAATCACTTGCTTTTCGATGTGCACAGAGTGCACAGTATATCATTTTATTTGAGGATCTAAACTGCAGCAGGGATCGTTTCTGGCTCGGAGGTATCGCGAGATTTGACCGACAGACAGAAGTCTCACGATACTTGGTACGTTCAGAAAGGTGGCTCTTTACATACCATACCTCTATAAAATGACACAATGTATACTTACATCGAAAAGCAACACAGCAGACAATAATGTGTTACTTTGCAAAAGGTCTCAGTCATTCACAAGTAGTGTTTGTTCATGAGCTGGTCCATAGACATATAAACGTATAGACGCCCTTTCCGGCTCTGCAGCGTATATGTGCTCAAGGGAGGGCAAAACTTTCCCGAGACCCAAACGTGTACACAAAATATTCTGAATTTGTTTCTTTTTTTTTTGGAGTTGGCCTCTCCTTCACTTCCGTGTATACGTCTCAGAAAGAATCCCTCGTATCTCCTAATCTAGGGATCTCTCCATGGTTTTGACCAGATGGATATACTGTACATACTAAGCTCTTGATTTCTGACTTCTGACCTGCCTCTTGTTCAAAATATGAACGCGAGGGATTATTCAGCGACTTTATCGTAACGATAACGAGGTTACGGTAAGCAAGCAAAAATATATCTCCCCGGTTTTTGCCCGGAACGGAAGGGGGGGGGGGGGGGGGGGACCTACAGTATCTGCGCAGCACCCCGAGCTGTTATTTTGAAAGAAATCCGGGCGCTGATTGTGTTAACAGCGGCCAAGAAGACTATCACAATACATTGGCTCGGAAAACATGAACAATAATAAGGAATTAGAGACATGGAAGAAATTAATTATTTGGTGAGGCTACAAAAAATGAGCAATTCATTAAGGAATGGCCGCCCTTTGAGATTTAACATTTACCACGATGTATTTCTACAAAGAGATTATGAATGTTTAATATGTGATATATGAGTCTATGATATGTGCAATATGTGGGTAGATGCGCCTTGTGCAACAGTGTCTGTACAAAAATGTATATATGCTGGCACGTTCTGTAATTCGCATCTACTATTTATCATTGTCTTTGATTGATGGATCGCCCTCCCTCTTCCCCGCTTTCATTTTCTTGTCTTTCTTATTTCACGTTTGTTGACTCACTCAGATGTTGTCTTTCATGTTTATATTTCTTTATTTTATTATTTATTTTATTTGAAAATGTTTTACTTTTGATGTTGCTGCTGTCTCTTCGGGGAGACAATGTGAATTTTGTATTGAGAACCTATACTGTATAATGATGCTACTGTATGTTGTACGTGACAATGGCAATAAAAACAATAAGTTGCAACAAAAACAAACGAACCCTCACACGGTTTAGGGTTGAGTTTTGGCCTGTCGGAAAAACACACGTATACTTACCTAGCAGTATTGAGTACTTGCTACCGATCAAGCATGATTGCTTAAAAAATAACTTGTTTTATTCATTTATTTATTCTTATAATAACTTGTTTTATTCATTTTATTCAAGGATTGCAGCCTTTGTTTTTGTTTTGAAGAAGAAGAAGAAAGAAAATGATTTGGATGTGATATCTGACATGAGTTATGACCTCGATGTCTTTCATTGGTTGAGTGAATCCTGGGGTTGAGCTGCCTGGAAGAGAGGGAAGGGATTAGCGGGAGAATCTGGTCATCCATCATCTGGACAAGTCTCTATAACTCTGTAACCCTCGTGGAGACAAACACGCGTTGGCTAACACTAAATGCCTTTAACACATAGCACTGTGAACTTAAATCAAATGGACTCTCTCCTTCAACTGATCTTCTTTATAACGCACGCACGCACGCATGCACGCGCACACACACACACACACACACACAATGTCAGTGTCAGTGTGAATTTAGATAGCTACGGGATGTTTAATCACTCCTGTCCTTTGGTGCGAGATATATATAGGCCTTGGGACAACTTGACCAACCATAAATTAACAAGAAGAAAACAGAGTATCTAGTCTCCACAGCCTCGTGTGTAACTAGCTAGCCAACAACTTATGGATATGTAGAGCGGGTAGATTTGTTGAACACATGCTACGCTACGCTACGAGGCTGATGAGAAACTGGTGTGCACAGGAAGTATAGAGGATGTAACCATGATATACAGGGCCTTCCTTCTGCGAGGGATTTATCTGTTTAGCAGATTTCTGCTGCTCAAGTGTCCTCCAATTCCCTATATTATGTGTCATAATGTCAAAGGTTGATTCACGCACTTCCTATTAAAACTCTTGTAAAACGCAGAAAAACAAATAAATTAAAAAAATAGGCTCACTTTCAGGAGCTAGGGCAAACTCCCCACGCAGTTCAAAGCTCACTTTGTGCCGTTCCCTGATATATGGATTGCTTCTGTGATCAATCTGTGTCTCACGTCTATCTATCTCTATCTCGCCTCGCCTCACCTCCAGGGCTGGGGAAAGTACTCAATTGTTTTTACAATCAATACGGCAATGTAGAACTATACTCCGTAGTCCGTTACAAGTCAAAGTCTGGAAGTACAAAAAGTATTGGCATCAAAATGTACTTTTACATCAAAAGTATACTAAAAGTAGAAAGTATACTTATTTCGCAGAATGTCTCATAATATAACTAGCCTCAATGCATTTGTCTTCATGTGTCTTCATGTGTCTCTCCCCCCCGTGCAGATCCACCATGTTCCCTGCTAACCTCCTGCTCCTCATGGTCCTGCTGCTACCTCAAGCCTCGTCCGGCCGCCGAGGGGGCGAAGACGCCAGCGAGGAGCCGGCCCACCGCGGCGGGGCGTCTCCGCCCTCCTCCTCCTCCTCCTCCTCCCCCGCCGCGGCCCGTGGCGGAGACCACCCCACCCTGCAGGCCGCGGTGCAGCCCAGTCTGGCTCAGGCCATCCAGAGCCTCCTGCTGAGTCGGCTGGGGCTGCAGGCGCGGCCGGAGCCGCGGCCCGGCGCGCCCGGGGCGCCCCAGTACCTACTGGACCTGTACCGCTTCCACCAGCAGCAGTACCACCTGCTGGGAGACCCGTCCTTCAGCTTCCCCAGCCAGCACGTCCGGCAGGCCAACACCGTGCGCAGCTTCCACCACACCGGTGAGCAGTGCATGCTGGGAAAATGTACTCACCTTTTTGTGTTTTTTTTTTTACTGAAAACGTAGTGTACGGTTAAAACAGGTGTTAAAGACCTGGGCCAGCCGAGCGGTCCGGGCACCCGGTCTAGTATAGTCCAGCCTGGCAGTGTGTCGCGGGTTCGAGTCCCAATCCCGACGATCTTTGTCTCCATGTCTCTCCAGCATTTTATTGCATGACGGGCTGAAGGCACACCTATCCGTTAATTAATAGCAGATATGAGAACGGATTAATCACATTAGATTAGATTGTGCTGATTAGTGATCAGACAGAGTTTTGTCAGAGCAGCAGCATTGTTGGCTTAGGAATGGAACAAAAAGCATCAGTTATTATGGTCAGGTGGTACTTCATGGAGAGCCAAATATATACTTGGTATACTTCAATATTAAAAGGTTGGGAACCAATGACTTAAACCATAGTGATATTCTTTGTTGACTGGTGTCCCCCCAGGGTCTATACTTGGTCCCTACCCTTTTTACCTATACCATAGCTTCCCTATTCTCTAATAGCCCGCATCGATAATTATTTTTTTCCCCTTTTTTTGCCAAATCTTTGCCTATTATGACAAGGCCATAGAATAGCTATCCATTGTTCATGTTGGTCAAGGAAAAGCGTCCACAGTATCTGCACATTCAATTGCAGTCTCTTATCAGAGGTGGTGACGTACAGTACTCCAGTTTATGACAGACAAACAGATGTCTGTTATTATGACAACACAAGACGAAGCAGGGGGCCCATCTCTCTCCCTGTTTGATAAGACGGTTATGCCACAACACTGAGGCACTATAAAACCCTGTTCTGTGTTGTGTGGGTGTGCTGGGAGCTTATCTATAACCGCTCAATATCTGTCTGATATTGAAGGGTTGTTGTTTGACAGGATCATATTTATATATAGGGCATAGCATTAGATGATGTTTGGAAATAATCCCTACATTTTGGAGATCATTGAAGAACAATTACATAAGAAATTGTGCGCGCACGTGTGTGTGTGTGTGTGTGTGTGTGTGTGTGTGTGTGTGTGTGTGTGTGTGTGTGTGTGTGTATGTGTGTGTGTGTGTGTGTGCATTCGTGTGTGAAAAACGTGGTTGTATTATAATTAGCCCTGCACTAAATCCCACCCCAAAAAGCGATTGTCCAATGCCAATCCAAATAGTTTAGCAACGGTTGCTATGCAGGTCAAGCTTTCTTCGCTGCTAACGTGCCTATATTGGACAAGTATGGTTTGGGGAGGGACTTATGAAGGGCTAATAAATTGGGGCCTTTATTGATATGTTGAAAGTAATCTAACATGACATGGGGAGAGAGACGGGGGGAAGACACATGGCAAAGGCCGTTGGGATCGGGAGTCGAACCCACGGCACGCCATCAGGCTGGCTCAGCAGTCTCTAGGTGCCCAGACGGTTGAGCTAACCGGGGGTCATCTTATAATCAAGAGTCGTCTCATATATTCGGCACAATACGGTAATTGGTTTCATTTTACCATGTTTAATTCAATTTCAACTCCTTCTTTCTCTTCTCTCCCAGATGCCGTCACAGCGAGGCCCTTAGCAGAGGACCACAGAAGGGTTCGCATCTTCTTCAACGTCTCCTCAATCCCGCAGGACGAGAGGCTGCTCTCCGCCGAGCTCCGGCTCCTCCGCTCCCTGATCCCCGCCCTGCCGTCCCACAGACTCAGCCTGTTCGTGGAGCACGGGGACCCTAAACCCACCCTGTTGGAGACCAGGTTACTCACCTCTGAGACCACTTCTCCCTGGGAAGCGTTTAGCCTCGGCGCCGGTCTCCTTCGCAAGGCCCTCACGGCGACCGGCGGCCTGGACTTCCTGTTGGAACTCAGCCCGGAGCCCAACGCCACGCAGCTCCGTGACCCGGGGCTCTCCTCCGATGTGGCGGGACAGGAACGGGAACGGGAGGAGGAGGAGGAGGAGGAGGGAGGGAGGCAGAGCAGAGAAGGTCACTTCAGGGTGCGCAGGTCCTCCGGTCAGGACGAGCACAGCTGGGCCCGAGAGAGACCCCTGCTGGTGACGTATAGTCACGACGGGCGCGGAGAGCCTCTGGCTACACACGGCAGGAGGACCCCCGGCTCCGGGCAGAGGGCCCGGGGGAGGAAGGACTCCAAAGACAGGGCCAGGAGCAGCAAGAAGGGCCGCAGCAGAGGCCAGGATGACGGGGGGAGGGGGGACGCCACTAAGCGGGGTTATCCGGGACCGGCCTGGGGAGGAGGAGGCGCCGGGGGAGGAGGAGGAGGAGGGGTGGGCTGGAGCGACCGGGGCAGAGTGAAGCGGAACGGCGGCCGCGCGGCAAAGTTGAAGCGCTTGTCGCGCGCGCGCTGCCGCCGCCACCCCCTCTACGTGGACTTCAACGACGTGGGCTGGCACAAGTGGATCATCGCGCCCAGCGGCTACGACGCCTTCTTCTGCCTGGGCGAGTGCCGCTTCCCGCTGGCCGACCACATGAACTCGTCCAGCCACGCCATGGTGCAGACGCTGGTGAACTCGGTCAACGGCGCCGTGCCGCGGGCCTGCTGCGTGCCCACCTCCCTCAGCCCCATCGCCCTGCTCTACCTGGACCCCCAGGACAGGGTGGTGCTCAAGAACTACCAGGACATGGTGGTGGAGGGCTGCGGCTGCCGGTAACTAGAGAGAGAGAGAGAGAGAGAGAGAGAGAGAGAGAGAGACAGAGTGGACTAGTAGCCTAAAGGGAACAGCATATCGTAGCATGGACAACTGTAAAGTATATATTGATAAAAGGCTATAGAACAGAGGGAGGAGGAAGCTGGTGGTGACCTCAGGCACCTGCAAGGGAACACTTGGTTATAAACATGATGAAACCACAGGGACGGAGAGAGTGAAGGAAGTTTAAGGCAGATTAAGAAATAGAAAGAGAAACTGTGAGAAACACAGAGACACAAGATACTACATGACATGAAGAGAACGGGGAGATAAAAAAAAACTCATTAAGTAAAATCTGGAGTGTTAATTCAACCCCCAAAGGTGTACAAATTGAGCTTGATGGGCTCATGCACCAGAGAGGCTATATAGGGAAAGACGGTCCGTGAACCCCCAGGAATTTATTTAGCGTTTGGACCCACTGCACTGACGACGTGGGGGTCTGCGACCATCAAACCACAGCTTGCTTTTCCAGTGTTGCCTATGAGGACCTCTCTAACAGCCTGACTATAAGGACCTCTCTAACAGCCTGACTATAAGGACCTCTCTAACAGCAACAGCCTGTGTATGTGTGTGTGTGTGTGGCTTTGTTACCCATTTCATCCTCTCAAATGATTCTGATAGACACGTGCAGTCATTAAACTGACGGACAGACAGACACCTGCGCACATGACTGCTGAAGAGAGAACTGGCATGGATTGGTCTGGACTGGTCTAAGACGATAGTCAGCGTGCGCCAATAATGCAATATGGACAGCATTTAAACGTTTACTCATTGACTTATACGCTCAGGGCCTTTCTCAGCTCCACCCCTCTCCCATTGTTTATATTGTGTTTAAGACCCAAGATGGCCGCAGCACCAGGAGGAGGTGAGCGGGCCGGGCGGGGTCGACATTTGCCCTTACTGGGCTGCATTCAAGACACTTGCCCTGTGTCTGAACACCTGCTTTGATGGATGTGTTCTGCCCCACACAATATAAACAATGGGAGAGGTGGGGTGGGGCACCGAGAAAGACCCTTATTGTGCTGATGCTCACTGACACGGTAGCGGAGGTTTATGAGTGTTGTTATATTTCATGTTTCAACCTGTAGGGACAAGGGGTGAATTATCCAGTCAAAAAGCAACAGAGATTGACAACTGTACTGAAATGCACCCGCATCACAGTGTATTTAAAACCACAACGATAATACAGAGGAACTATTATGCTATTATTTGAATGTACTATTATCATGATTATTTAAAGAGTCTTTTTTTTTTTCTCTCTCTCCTGTACATTTCTTTTACTGAGATGAAGAAAGTCCAAGTGATAGTTGTGTTATCATTAAACATAATTCCATAAATCTAACTTAAATGACACGTTGTGTATTTAAATAGCAACCATACGGTGTATTTAATCTTGAGAATATTTAAGATATGCGCACTCTTCAAAATGGTCAACCTGTAAACCTGATGCCTGTAATAGTCCATACCATATACTACTGTATGTCCACAGTGGCCATTTAGCGCTTATACCTCACACTAAAACGCCTGTGGTCTCCGAGACTATACACTAAGGCTGGGAAACCCATACTGACATTACCATAGATACTGTACTGTACTTATAACTGGATTTCCCAGCCTGTGGGTGATGTAAGAGCAAAATTGCCACTGTGTAAATATGGTCAATTGCTTTGGTACAGTAGATTATGGTGGCGCTACATCTGTATACTGTATATGGTGTCTCTCTCTGTGTGTGTGTGTGTGTGTGTGTGTGTGTGTGTGTGTGTGTGTGTGTGTGTGTGTGTGTGTGTGTGTGTGTGTGTGTTGAATTAACAGCCATTGTTACTTCAAAATGTCTATGCTGTCATTCACATATTTTGATGTACAATACATGATAACAGAGTTAAGTGGTGTCGCCTTTATAAGCTCAACTAATACGTCAACATTGAAGCTCAATGTATTGTATAGTCTACTGAACCATATGTAGCAGCAGGTGTCTTTGCTAGTTGTAGCCTAGTCTCGCGTTGCCAGACTGTTGCCTCTCGCAATTTCCAAATGCTTCCGTCACACAGTCTGGAGCAACGGAAGAGCTGTCATGAGTAAAATATAAATGCTTCCGTCATACAGTCTGGAGCGACGGAAGAGCTGTCATGAGTAAAATATAAATGCTTCCGTCATACAGTCTGGAGCAACGGAAGAGCTGCCATGAGTAAAATATAAAGCAATATAAAGTGGAGCCTCCTCCTCACTTCCGTTTCATCTTTACGGTCACGCTAATTTATCCTAATATAAATAGAAAACATCTAAGCATATATAAGCTTGTTGTTTAGCAGAAAAGGAAATATATATATATATATATATATATATATATATATATATATATATATATATATATATATATATATATATATTCGTGAACGGAAATAGCAGCTTCCTTACTCAGATTTCTGGAGCTGTAGTTCCAGACTCTATATAACATTCTGGAGCTGTAGTTCCAGACTCTATATAACGTTCTGGAGGTGTAGTTTCAGACTCTATATAACATTCTGGAGGTGTAGTTCCAGACTCTATATAACATTCTGGAGCTGTAGTTCCAGACTCTATATAACATTCTGGAGGTGTAGTTTCAGACTCTATATAACATTCTGGAGGTGTAGTTCCAGACTCTATGTAACATTCTGGAGGTGTAGTTCCAGACTCTATATAACATTCAGGAGCTGTAGTTCCAGACTCTATATAACATTCTGGAGCTGTAGTTCCAGACTCTATATAACATTCTGGAGCTGTAGTTCCAGACTCTATGTAACATTCGGAGATTGGGGAATAGTTGTCTGGCAACGCGAGACTAGTTGTATAGCATATCTGCATGTCTTTAAAGACTAATGCTAAAAAACGGGACTATAGAGTGCCTTTCAGAACAGGGGCTTTGCAAGTGTTTTCTCTCTTCCGAGCTAAATATTCAGAGTAATTGTTTTTCAGTGTTGCTTTGTCCCTCTAAACCAGGGGTTCTCAACCCGTGGGTCGCGAATGAATGAATGGCTGGAAAATGGAAATTAAGAGTTTACATATAGTACACATAGTACATACATACACCTTCCCTAATGATTATTTCTGGGTTTTAGTATTTATTTATGGTGTATTGTCTCTATTATTAAGGTTATGTCCCGAGACATTGCCATAGCATGTCCGGGGGTCCCCGGGGGTCGGGAGGGGGCGGGGGTCCCGAGACATTGCCATAGCATGTCCGGGGGTCGGGAGGGGGCGGGGGTCCCGAGACATTGCCAAAGCATGTCTGGGGGTCCCCGGCCCAAAACGTTGAGAACCCCTGCTCTAAACGGTATCATTTAAACCGCCTGTAAAATGTCTTGAGAAGTCATTATAATAAAGGGAGCAACCAGGATGGCTGTCATGTGACTATTCTTTTACATTAATATTCAACATTCACTCACTCAGGCGGCACCCAGCTACCCAGCCACACACATAGCTCCGTAAGGGAGTGGTTGCACCACTCAAAAATGAAGCTATACTCTCTCCTGATTAGCTGAAATGTTAACGTGAAAGTCTTTGTTGAATGCAGCAGGCCAGCCTGACGTCCGCTGTGGTAACCTAGCAAGGAAGGTATCCCACCTTTGTCATATACCTCATACTGTACATAATGTATTGTTGAGGAGAGAAGTTCACATCACCACCTTCCACAGTTCAATTCAATTATTGTACAAGGCTCCATGTCTCACTATACGCCTCCCACTCTGGAAGCTGTTAAACCAGCTTATCAATTCACCACACACGCAGCACGCACGCACGCACACTGCACACACACACACACACAGGACTCCAGCAGCACACCTGTTTCTGATCCCAGAACCCAAACGAGAGAGAGAGAGAGGAAGAGAAGAGAAGAGGAGAGGAGAAGAGAAGAGAAGGAGGTGGAGAAGAGAAGGAGATGGAGAAGGGAAGGAGATGGCCGGTGTGTTTGGTTGCAGATCATTACTCATGTTGTGCACGCAGTGGGGGTCAAACCGACTCTACAGCCTGCCTGACCCCCCGCATTCCTGTGTGTTTGAAAGGGAACCGACGGGGCCGCGTCCCGGGCCAGATGGGCCCCGCTCACTGGAGAGAGGTGGCTGGACGTGAAACCTGCAGCGCCAGATCCTTCCATCCTGGGAGAGGGGATGACCCGGCTCCTGTTGGAGGCTGGACGCGTTCCAGGCCGTTCTGGAACCGTCTGGGTCCCAACATACTCCTCTCACCACCTGTCAGCGGCACACGGTGGGGGTGTGGGGGGGAGGGGGTCCTGAGAGCGTGTGTGCGTGCGGCGTGCGTGCATGCGTGCGTGCGTTCAAACGCTCAAAAATTGCATTCCATATCGTAGATCGTATAACAATAACATCATAGCCAAATTGGTCCCCTATATCACTCTTTTAATCACCCCTATAGTCACTCCTTTAATCACTCCTTTAATCACTCCTTTAATCACCCGGCATCGACCCATTCTTCATCCTATATGATTTCTCCTTCCCTTCCATTTTCTCTGATCCCTCAGCGCACTCCCAACGTTTTGTGGCCAAGGCCAAGTCAAAATCTTACCCCCCAAAAAAGGCACACTAAAGTAGAGGTTCCACAAGCAATTTTAGATTATTTTATGTAAGAAAATGCTAACAACAAATATTACAATTTTGCCTAATGTCATGCCCACAATAGGGACAGATTGAAAGTTAATATATATCTAGACGTGACCTTTAGTTTACCGGAGACTTTTCTCATCTTTAACTTTCACCCTCGGGATGGATTTAATGTTCTCCGCATCAGCACCTCTTCCACAATTGAAATACATTCTTCATCACCCTGACACCCTGTCACCCTGACACCCTCCCCCCTCCCTCCTCCGTGCAGGTCATGAGACGGACCAGGAATGCCTCTGAGGCTGCAAAGCAGGCAGCATCCATGACCCCCGCTGGCCCTCGAGAACACCTTCCCTTCGCCCACCATAAATCCCAATGGAGCCTAGTACAAAACACAGACACCACGCTGCGCCTCAGACCAGGTGCCTGGATTTATCTGTGATGGACCCCAGATACAGTAGACCGGCGCGGGAGAATTAACAGCCTGGTATTACAGAGACTCTCTCACAGAATGAACCAGTGTGTTTTTTTTTTTTTTTTAAGATTTCTTTATTGACAACTTGAAGTTTAAGAGATTGTGTCACGTTAACATGCTGAAGCGATATATATTCAGTTTCAGGGGGAAATGGCCAGCTTCAGTCCCAGCCCATGCATGGTGCTGAATCTGGTAAAGCCTGAGTTCAGTGTGCATGTGGCTGAGAGCCCACGGTAACTTTCCACTGGGGGTTTCCTTGATTAGTTATTGCACTCACCTGGCTGCTCAGAATCAGAAGGAAATGTTTGAGGCAAGCAGCAGCAACAGTTTTATCTTTAGCACCCAGCTAGAACGGGAACAAGGTAATGTTCCAATTTACTTTGGATATGTTTATATTAACAGAGAGGTGTTGCTTTTATGTAACTGTGTTTATTCATGAATCATGATTATGTTTGTGTGTGTTTTAAAGGCCCATTCTGTATGTTATTGTTTTAGGACCTGGTTTGTAATGTTTGTGGGCTATGTTGTAGTAAGAGCTTGTTTATTTGTCCTTAGTTCTTATACGGTGTCTGTCCAGAAAAGAGGTGTTTCACACAAAGGAAAGGACTTTATGTTCAAAACGAGGTCTAAGGCTGAGCATAAATGTAACCTTCTGGAAACATCAGGGGTTAACTGTCTGTGGCAATGACCCATGGGAAGCTGTCTAGCACAGAGGTGTTGAAGTCACTTGCGTCTCAATTGGCCCCTCCCTGTTAGTTTTTGTTATTCTTTACTTTGGTTACAGTCGTGAGTATTCTTTTGGCGTTTGATTTTGGTTAGTTTAGTTTTAGTTTAGTTTGGTAGTTTATGAGGAGTCTGGGCACTCCGACACATGTGCGTGGCTGACCAGGCTCCCCAACTTATTAGTTGTGACCAGTCAATACGTTTGTTTGTGTGTTAGTATATTTAGTTAGGTCTTTAGTTTACATTTATTATTGATTTCTGAGTTATTATGGTATGGTCCTGGTGTTCGAGCCAAGTCTTACGGACCGTATATATGTAAAACGGAGCCGTGTTGAGTGTGAACTCTGAACTGTGAAGTGGATCAGAACAGTGGTATTCCAGAACGGAGCCGTGTTGAGTGTGAACTGTGAAGTGGATCAGAACAGTGGTATTCCAGAACGGAGCCGTGTTGAGTGTGAACTGTGAAGTCGATCAGAACAGTGGTATTCCAGAACGGAGCCGTGTTGAGTGTGAACTGTGAAGTCGATCAGAACAGTGGTATTCCAGCGGCCACGTGTATTCTGATTCCTGCAAACTGCTCATCTGATCAACTCTATAAACTTGGCAGGTGTATTCCTGAAGCATCCGAGGAAGTGCATGCAGTGTGTGTGTGTGTGTGTGTGTGTGTGTGTGTGTGTGGATCAGATCAGTGAGAACCGGCCCATTCCGGTCGGAATTGCAAATGGTTGATGACACGCCCCGAATACAGGCTTGAATGTAGGAAAAATGAACGTTCAAAATTAGTTTCTGCTTTCACTCAAATAGAAGATATATTTGGCAGGCCGTTAAGAGTGGGTGCTTCCTGACTCGGAACACTGTGGTCCGAGTGTGAAGCGAGTTCATCATCATGGAAATGGAGTTAAGATTTTCCGGGCCTGCCAATCTTACCACCCACACACACACACACACACACACACACACACACACACACAGTCAAGCCGTAGAATGTCCCTGGTGTCCCCTGCAGATTGACAGGCTGCTATGGCCGCTCACGTTGGCACATGGTTCAGTCCTTATTGGACCAATGCTGGTTATAGTATAATTCTCTGCTCCTGTCGCCTGTCTGTCACATGACTGGCTATGGGGTCAACTCTGCTCCCCATCGCCTGTCTGTCAAATGACTGGCTATGGGGTCAACTCTGCTCCCCATCGCCTGTCTGTCAAATGACTGGCTATGGGGTCAACTGTGCAGCCCACCCACCAGAAACAGACATGCACGCACGCAATATTTATGCACGCGCGCACGCACACACACGCTGTGCACTTAGACAAATCAAATACGACAGTAGTAGTTGGTGCCTTGCATGGTTTCCGCTGCCATCGGTGTATGAATGGGTGAATGTAATGCACAATCTATGTAAAGCGCCTTGGATAAAGGCGCTATATAAATGCACCATTTACCATTTACCATTTGCCTAAAAGTTACAAAAGTCTAATGCTACAGTTTCAAGGCACGCGCACATGCTCAAATAATAAATACATCAATAGATCAATCATTGAATTAAAAAGCAGAGCTTGCAGTGATATAAAATACAATTAACCAGGGTGTCACTTTTAGTGAGGTGCATGAGGGTTCAGACATTTACCCCCAATTTACATTAGAAATACAGAATATTCTACCTTATACGCTCGCTTCTTCAGTCATACACACACACAGTAAATTGCAGTAACGATACATATTGTATATCAAACAATAAAACAATAGCGTCCTAAATCACCATACCAGGTGAGCGTGTGGTTGAAACGTTTCCATGCATGTCGCTGTGCTGAGTTGGTGTTTTTTTCTTTTCTTTTTCTGTATTTTCTTCTTCTTCTTCTTTTTTCTTTGGTCTGGAATGCATAAAACAGATAGCAAGGGTTTCGGGTTTCGGGCTCCGTGCTTCAAAGAGAGACACATGGCCCAAACGGAGAGGCCAACCCTGGACCTCTGGGGTCCGGAGCGAGGCAGGTGCAGCGCCTCAACTAGTTGGGCAGGCCGGCCGGAAGAAGGCCTGTCATGAGCCGGGAAATGGCGTGACGCTCTCTCTCTCTGTGTGTGTGTGTGTGTGTGTGTGTGTGTGTGTGTGCTCGCGTGTGCATGTGTGTGCTCGCATGCGTGCTATTGGTTGATCCGTCGTTGGATCCATTCCTCTCCGTGTCATCTCCCTCTCTGTCCCGTTCAGTTCACAGGGAAGAAAAACGATGTTTTTACAGGTGTCCCACAATATGCCGATAATGCTCCCCGCTTGAATGGAAATCACATTCATTCCTTGCCTCCGCTCTACGGTATATCCTTCTCTGACCACCTCCGATACGCTTTACACACTGGGAGCGTTTACCTACGTGTGTTCCCCAGGTTCTATGTTCCCCATGACCATGCAAAAAAGGTTCTTTGTTCCCCACTTAGAATAAACCTAAACCAGAAACCTAACCTATAGTAATTTTAATAATTCTAGTAAGACTGAAAGTATTTGAGCAACTTAGTCTTAGTATTACTTTTAGTAGCAAATTGTGACAATCCATTGAACTTTAGGCCTGCCTAGGCTACTTAAATGATCTAGTCTTAGCCAACTAAAAATGAACACATGGCATAAAGTAAACTAAAACATAATTGCTCAGACTCTTCAACAAAGATGGCAAAAACAAACATTATTTGTTCTGTACTTATACATATACATACATTTGTATAGTACAAAACACTGAAGTCCTTAAACCAGAAACCTATAACCCTAAACCCTAAGGTACGTGGGGAACATATAGAACCTGGGGAACATAGAACCTGGGGAACATACAGTATAGGGATGACCCCTCCACACTCACTCCAGACATGTGTCTAGTGCAGTTATTTGAATTGAAATCCTGAATTATCTTTTTAGTTTACTCTCTGACATGAAGTTTACTCTGACATGAAGTTTACTCTGACATGAAGTTTACTTTCAGACATGAAGTTTAACCGATGGCAGTAGCCGATGTTTATCTGTTGTTGATATATCATTCATTTTGTATTGGCTATGTTGGTGTGTTGGTTATCTGTCTAGCAAGCTGTAGATTATATTGGTGTGTTGGTTATCTGCAGTCTACCAAGCTGTAGATTGTATTGGTGTGTTAATTGGTTATCTGTAGTCTACCAAGCTGTAGATTATATGTTGGTGTGTTGGTTATCTGTAGTCTACCAAGCTGTAGATTATATGTTGGTGTGTTGGTTATCTGTAGTCTACCAAACTGTAGATTATTGGTGTGTTGGTTATCTGTAGTCTACCAAGCTGTAGATTATATTGGTGTGTTGGTTATCTGTAGTCTACCAAGCTGTAGATTATATTGGTGTGTTGGTTATCTGTAGTCTACCAAGCTGTAGATTATATTGGTGTGTTGGTTATCTGTAGTCTAGCAAGCTGTAGATTCTGAACATTTATTTCTTGTATAAGATGGCACAAAAGAAGGAAATAAAAAGGTATAAAATAAATAAATAAATGTGGTTCTCAAACTTTGTCATGTCAAGGACCCCCAAATGGACATATATTAGAGACCCCATTTGAAAAGATATGCCAGGGACCCCCATAAGATAAGTTTTACGGTTCTAGCAGCGATTCTCAACCATTTCAACTTCAAGAACCCCCAATTTGGCATGCCTTATATAGTCTATATACAGACCCCCATTTAATGGCATTTCTATCTCTGGGACCCCAATTTTTATTGTATAAATATCTTATCAATGGAACCTATAACGGGTCCATTTGGTTCCATTTGTACACTCTCAGAGTTATACATATACCCATAAGGGTCTATTCGGATCCAAACTAGCTGGGGACCCCCTGAACTCCCTCAGGGACCCCTGGCTGGGGATTTGAGAGGAAAGAGGAGATGTGCAGCTTGAATGAGTCTGATGTGTGAAGACAGAGGTTTGGATGCTGCCTGCCTGGCAGCCGGAATGTTTCCCACTCCCAGCTTCCCTCAAGCCCGAAGGCGCTGGGCGACTCTCCGCAAAGTGCTTTATAGTTCAAAGTGCATTGGTGAAAGACACGTTCTCCTCATCCAATCATCTGAAACCATATCTTTCAGTCTGTGTCCTTAATGTCCTGGCTTATACTACCATCACAAAAGCGCAGCTCTTCACGGCATGATAAAAAGGGCATATAAAATACACATCCATCACTTCACTTGTGGTCACTTCTGGTTGATGAGCCGACAGACGAGAAGGAAGGGGGGCGGGCTCAAACTGACAGGAAAGGAGAAAGAGAGTTCAAGTGTACATTTAGTAGAGCAGGGGTTCTCAAAGTAGGGTGCAGGGACCCTAAATGTTCCTTGGGGGAGGGGGGGGGTCCAAATGGACTCTTACAGGTCTGTAAGAGAGAGTACGAAACTGAAATTTAAAGCTAAAAAGGGCATATAAAATACACATCCATCACTTCACTTGTGGTCACTTCTGGTTGATGAGCCGACAGACGAGAAGGAAGGGGGGCGGGCTCAAACTGACAGGAAAGGAGAAAGAGAGTTCAAGTGTACATTTAGTAGAGCAGGGGTTCTCAAAGTAGGGTGCAGGGACCCTAAATGTTCCTTGGGGGAGGGGGGGGGTCCAAATGGACTCTTACAGGTCTGTAAGAGAGAGTACGAAACTGAAATTTAAAGCTTTAAAGCTGAAATTTAGAGCAACAAATGGAGGGACGGCGAGGAGACGCGAATTCAAGATATAGCCGGGGCTGGTGGACAGCTGTTGGGTCTGTTTACTTAGAGAGGATGTCACTCTTCTCCAGATGTTTAGGAATTAGGAGTAGTGTGTGTGTGTGTGTGTGTGTGTGTGTGTGTGTGTGTGTGTGTGTGTGTGTGTGTGTGTGTGTGTGTGTGTGTGTGTGTGTGTGTGTGTGTGTGTGTGTGTGTGTGTGTGTGTGTGTGTGTGTGTGTGTGTGTGTGTGTGTGTGTGTGTGTGTGTGTGTGTGTGTGTGTGTGGCGACAGCTACATGGAGGGATGGAGGGATGTGGGTGTTTGCCTATGGTTGCCATGAGGGAATCGTCATAGCGTCGGTGTTGGGTGGTTAAACAGTTATACTTTTTTAGGGAATGGAAAGACGAACCTGCACCTGTTCCAATGGATCCAATGCCGTTATTATTTTGTTACGAGCTCTGGGGTCCGTATATGCTTTTCCGACCAGTCATTGGTCCGACATGTGGAAAACCACCGGATTGAGGTTTGGCGAACATGCGCTGTTCCATGCTTGCGGTTATGGTTAGGTTAGGGCTTGAGGTAGCACAGGTCTCCACCAGGCCAGGTATAGGTTACTGTGGCCTCCTGGTGGCGCTATAATAGGCCAATTCTTCTAACACCTTTGTGGCAATTCAACATTCAAAGTCGTGATTTGAGGCATGACAGGCGATCTTGGCCAATCGGGATGGAATATGGGAAATTGGAACAGATCCGTGTTGATCATATGACTATAGAAATATAGTCTATACCGATTTTCGTGATGTATGGATGAAATATATAGTAAAAGGCCTTCAGCGTCATGGTGGAGACAAAAACCCAGACAGGCTTCACCATGTTCACTTGAAAAGCAGTTGTCGTATATTTGGAATATGGAGATACGAGGTTTCTGCCTGACAGCAACGATATATCTGTATTTTATGACTTTAACATTCAGTTCTAGCCAGGGGGCGGGGGGAGGGGGAGGAGGGGGGGGGGTGCCCTGTCTGCAGAACAATCAGTACAGAGAAACCGCACAGGAAACAAACATCATTCTCGGCAGCCATGGCAGCAACCAAACGAAAAGTCTTGACATCTTCCTCAGTCAAAGTTTATAGGGGAATAAAATTGATTCATTTGACGCCGCCTCGGTGACTGAACGGATACAAATCTATTACATGTCCAAAATGTATACAGTAGGCCTACTGTACGTACCTGCAGAGGTCATTGCGAAAATGTCCCAACTACAATAAAGATACAATAAAACAGAATTTGGTATAGTGTTCACATGCCCTTTACAACCCGCCTCTTATATACGGATAGAATATTAGCATTTGACTTAACAGTCTGTGGTCTAGACTCTAGATTTCTCAATGGGAAAGATTCTGGTACCACCTCTCACTGCAGATCTACCTGTTCCCACCTTTTACCTGTGTGCCTTTATTTTGTAGTCTTGTTTTGTGCCTTCCTGTCTGCCCCTGTAGTCTAGTTTTCTCCACCTGTGTCTTGTGAGTCTCCCAGCCAATCCCTGAGTTGATTTGTCAGTTGTTCACCTGTGTCTAGTTAGTCCTTGTCTATAAGTATGCCCTTGTGTTTTCAGTTCTTTGTTCGTTCGTAAAATGTTGTCAGTGTTGTTTAGCTCCTCGTGATTCCTTGTATTTTCTTAGTCCTATAGTGTTATTTATTGCTCCTAGTGTTCCCTAGTTTATTCTTGTTCCTGTGTTTGTTCCTGCTCCTCTGGTTTTTGGTTAATAAACCACCGTGCACTCGACCTGCCTTGTGTCCGCCTCATCCTCTGCCTTTGTCCTGCGCTTGGGTCCTACACCTCTCTGCCCCGCACCGTGAAAGATTCTCAACCCATTTAATTTCAAGGACCCCCAGTTTGACATGAATTAGACATTTAATGGCATTTCTATCTCTGAAACCCCAATTTATATTGTAAAATTGATGTTAATTTAACTCTTGAGAGTGTACAAATGGAACCACATGGGCTCGCTCTGCTCTTTGTTTGTGAGTCGCATCGCGGAAGTGGCTTATGTGTCGGTTCAATTAGAAACGATGGGACTATTTTCAGCCGGATAATCATGAATGATACAGAGCTAGAATTACGTCGCATTGACTCTCCAAAGGTAACTGTAAACATTGGCAGTGACCGTAAGTTCTTATAATGTTAATTACGGCAATAAAGGTGTTATGATAATGTTTTGTCCATTCAAATAAGCCAATAAGTTGTAATTTTAAAGTACGATCTTATGAATAATCCACAATCGCTCTCGTATAACGAACGATTCTTTTCATTGGTTCATGATCTTATCACACTTATTTTCTCAAGCTTTCAGTGCTCCCCCATATTTCCAGGCTTTGTCCACAGGGACAGTTTCAGATAAAGCCTCTTTTGTTCCAAGCATAGCGTGTCACATGGCGATATAGAGGCTTAGACCGCAGGATTTGGGTTTTGCTCTAACATTAACCCATTCTGACCGGGCACCCATTTTGGTGTTGGCATCATGTTATGCTTTAGCTATTGAAAAATAGCAGATCTACAAGCTCATATCGCGCCACCGAGTGGCGCGATACGAGCTTGTAGGTCTGCTATTTTTGAAAAATCGAAGAACGACTGACATTTTTTAGAATCTGATCTCAGGTCAGAATGGGTTAATCAGACCAGTGTGTGTCCCGTGGAAACCTCGTATAGAATCTGATCTCAGGTCAGAATGGGTTAACGGGCAGTGAGAATACCTCCTGTACACATACAGTACATCCGCTCAATCCCAGGGAGCGGGGAGACATAATATTTCAATGTGGCTACTGTGTAACAACACATGAATCCCTTTCCTATCTGGCAGGAGATTGAAGGAGAGGGGGAGGCATGGGGAAGGGGAATATTAAAGGGAGAGAGTGACAGGAAGAGAAATGGAGTCAAACCTCAAAGTATATCCTGATAAAAAATATGAAAAAATAAAACCTTTATTGGCATGAAAGCGTGACGATATCCCTCTCTGTCCCACTTGGAGTCATACATTAACATCAACATCTGCAACTATCGATTGTTTTCTTATAGCGATTATTCTATATCGATTACTTTTTAAATTAGTCGAATAATCATATCGAGATGCACATTTCTTTTTAATGATAATATTAAGGAATCACTTGCAGCACTTTCATATACATGTACTTTGTTTATACTTAATTGTCTACTGTACTAAAATTGTTCAGGTAGCAGATCTACTGTCACATAATGCGTCACGTTGTAACGCACTGTGAGCAGATACTGTAAGCAGTAGACCACTTTTTGTGAATATTTCTGAGCTTTTTGTCTATAATCTATTTTATGACATCTGCTTACTTTTTATAATCAATTAAATCGATTAGTTCGATTAACTGTTAACCCGTCATGATAATCTCAATAAATTACCCGGCAAGTGGATATACAATTCTAATCAGCAGGAGTGACATCCCCCTGCCCCCCCCCCCCCTCCAAAACGATATTAAATAAAAACCTCTTCCATATTACTTCTTCATTACAGCTTTCCATCCTTTCCCAGGCATAACGTTCGCGTTTGGCCTGCAGCATGAGAGAGGTTATTTTTCATTATATGTAATTCTTTTTTCCCTCTCAGTAGCTCTTCTGGACTTCCTCATTGCAATGGCACATGTGTCTGAGTGTCTGAGAACAGGGCCTTGATAACAGACACATGAATAACCATCCATGGGTTCCATCTCTGAGCACTGCAGCGTACACGGTGCTCCTGAGATGCATTAACATGAGCCGCTGCCTCTCCAAGAGAGAGAGAGAGGGGGGGGGGAGGGGGGGGAGGCCTGGCATAAAGATTAGATTAGCACTTTAAAACATCTGTGAATTCGTCCGGCCCGAGCTACCGCTTCCCCACAGATTTGAGCCTGATCTCTCATTCTCTCTCTCTCTGCTTCCCTCCCTCCCTTCCTCTGTGCTCAACTTCCCTCTGTCTTTCACCTCACCCCCCCCCCCCCCCCCCCTTTTCTGTGGTTCATGGTCTGCTCTGTGTTTCCTACTTCACGCTGCAGGCCTGTTTGGCACAGCGACCGGGATTAGAGTAGCAAGCAGCGAAATGTTTTGATGTTCCTGAAACAATTTTAACGGCGGAAAAAATTTGATAGCTTTTTTTCCTTTTTTGGGGGGGGAAAAACAGACAATTATTGGTTCTCGTGTTCACATTATTGACGTGGCAGTCAAAGAAACGCGACGGGTTATATCAGGCTAAAAAGTTCTTTTGGTTGAATATATACTATATTATTATATAAATAATTCTCATGCATCACAGCTGGCATTGACAGTCTTTATACTGTCAATGGGATCATGAATGAATGAATGAATTCTATTTGTATAGCACCTTTCCAAACATATAGTTACAAAGTGCTTTACAGACAGGTTATAAAACAGTATTCATAAAAACATCAAAACAACAAAGCATCAAAACATCAGAGACAATAAAACATGAAGAAAATAACGGGTCAATAAAACAATTAAAAACAATATTAGGAAAAACACTTGGCATACAGCTGTGTTTTGAAAAGCGTTTTAAGAGAAGGCACTGATTCTGCTAATCTAAGAGCCAAAGGCAGAGAGTAGAATCATAGCATGGTGCCGTAGACCATAGTGTTGAGTAGGCTACAGTCGATTAGAGGTATTTATGTATTTATGTATTTATGTTGTGGTGCTGCTCTCGGCTCCATTGCTTGCTATGCCTAGAGATTGTAAACTCAGATAAGCGGAAGTGCTTAACAGTTTACTCCACTAAAGGGGGGGAGTGGCCTCTACCTTGCAGTAATCGGCCCAAAGTACTCATGTATAAGTCCTGGTTCTTCTGAGCTTCCTTCTGTACCGGTATGTAGGCCTACTGTAGATTTGCAGTGTCAGTTCCCATCAACCTCTTGGGCAAGCATGTCATTTCCGCAACGGTATTTTTTCCCCCCTCCAATGTGTGATCTTCAACTTCAACTTCAAAGAACTTTATTTTTCCTTTCGGAAACTTATTTTGTGCACTGGTAAAGACAACAGAAATCACAGTACACACAAACACAGTTACTATTATAAAAGATCATAAAACTTTTTAAGAGAGACTACTTAAAAGCATAATATATAAAAAAGATGTTCTATAAGTACTAATAATATAAAGTCTAAATATTTACTGGTGGGCACAAAGCTATGGCTGAGCCCCTTTTAGTGAGTTTTTACTCTGTATCGCCGGCCTGAGGGCATTAGTTCGTAGTGGTTATGGAGGGTGTGTGTGTTGTCCTCAACTATTTGAGACCTCTATAGTGGGCTTTAAATTCTAGCCCACAACACTCAGAATAGAGTGACGGCGGTATGTTTTTGTAAATATTGAGCTACATGTATATTCTTGGCGACAACATAGTGAACGAACACCAGGATGCATAGAAAGAACGTCGGGCCCAAATACATTACAAGGACAAGGAAAATGTTGTGAACAAACACGGCTGTAGTACTTAGATACTTTGTTGAACGTTGAATGTCTCTGCACCCGTGCGCCGCACACCCGAGATACAAGCCACTCTACGTATTTTTGTAAACTCCTCCATCTGGGTTCCTTGGTGCTGTCTCCATGCTGGAAAGCTGAAAATCTAATTCCGTTGTCTGGCTCATTCCCTCGACGTGACCTGCTGTGGCACTTATTTACTGAGCAAGTCTGCACCGTTTTGAGGTCAGTTTAACAAAAAGAACGTATGTTTTGACGCCCCCTCCAGGAGATTTTGGTACACACTATAGAGCGTCACAGTCCTAGCCCCCTACCATGGCTCAGGAAATTATTCTCCGTTCATTTTCCTCATAGATATTTCAGAAAGTATTTATTTAAAGACGTTTACGCTGCGGACAAAGTAAACTCTTGTCGTGACAAATCATGACAACAAATAAAACATTTCAGGCCAAACAAAGAATTAGAAAGTAGAAAAAAACGGCAGGTTACAACACTTTTTTTGTTGTTTTTCTTCTATGTAATTATTTGTTTTGTCCAAAATATTGTGTGTAATAGTATTTATTTAAAGACTTAAATAAATACTTTTTGAAATGTCTATGGGAAAAATGCATTGCGATTCATTTCATGGGCTAGGCGGCGTCATGAAAGGGGGCGGGACTGCGACGCTCTATATGGCGCAGGCACTATATACACTATATATCCCTCCCCACCCCTCCCCCCCGCCCCCACCCCGTCCCCCGGCATACAATTCCCATCATGCACCATCACCACAACAAGCATGTGACCTGTTTGGACTGGAGTATAATCCCTCCCTGTTCCTCTCTGCCTTTTAATTATGAGCTTGTCTGAAGCACCACTGAGCTGTGACTCCGAGGGGAGGAGCTTGTCTCCAGCACCACTGAGCTGTGACTCCGAGGGGAGGAAGGGTGGGAACGGCGTGAAGACACAGTGATGGAAGGCCTGATACAACAGGCTCTCATCTCCACCGGTGGCCTCGTGGAGACCAGATCACTCAGGCCGAGAACGGAGGGGAGAGCTATATATAAACGCTGACGGATAATAACTATAATTCAATCATTCAGTGGCCGGGGGGGGAACTTTGAGCAAGTTATTAGTCTTTAAATTAATGAAATAAATAAACAGTGTGGGCTCGAGTAGCTCCCTACTCGATGATGATGAATTTGTATCTTCCTATTGGTTGCAGTGGCTGATTTCGTAGACTAAAACTAAGTTTTAGTGTTCGTCGACTACCTTTTTTCACTGACGAAAACTAAATGGAAACTAAATGAAAATGAAAACTAAGCTATGATGACTAAAACTATGACTGAATATACTGACAATTTCGTCAACAAGTAAAGACTAGACTAAAATATTAGTGGACAAGAGATCCAGTATATGAGTCATTTTACACAGCTGGATGATGAAGGTCCTTGAATACTGTCTTATGTCTGTGTCACGCCTTGCTCCTCTGCCTTTGTATTTGAGCTTTGACTTAGGTCCAAACTACTGGACTATTATTATGTGGCTTGACCTTAATGGTTATGTGGTTGTTTTATGTTCAGTATTTTGCCATGTCTTGTTCTGTTTGGTTTTCTGTTACCCGGTTGGTTTTGTGTATCTTATTTTGTAGTATGGTCCCTAGTGTTTCCTGTCTGCCTATAGTTACTGTTCCCTACCTTGTCTCACCTACCTTGTGATGTGTCAGTGTTTTCACCTGTGTCCTCTTTGTCCTGTTGGCCTATCCTGTGTTTGATTGTATTTTGAGTTCACCTGTGTCTAGTTAGTCTTTGTCTATTTATATACCCCAGTTTGTTCAGTCCCTTGTCAGATCGTCATTTCATGTCAGAGTGTCAGTGTCTACTGTGTACTTATTTTGCCTGCCCCATGTTATGGGAAGTTTAAGTTTATTGTTTAATAAACATCCTGAACTGTGAATCCTGCCTTTTGGTCGTACTGCTTTTGGGTCCTCTGATCGCACCCTGACAGTCTGATTGTAATGTTAGGTTAAATATATATCTATGCTAAGTTGTTCCTGCTTTCTGTCTCTGACTATGGAGTATTATCAAATCAATCAATCAATCAATCAATCAACAAATCAACGTGGATGCCTCCCCTAACCGTACCTTTTCACAGCCATTAACCCTTCCAGGCCCTGCAGGATCAACCAATAGTCCAGTTGAGATCACTGGAAACACGTATGGGAAGTATACCGTTTGTAAACAAAGACTCGCTGCTACATACATACGTCTAGCAGATTCCCATAACTTGGCCTGAGTCATGCCCAGGTGTGCGTGCGTGCGTGCGTTTGTGCGTGCGTGTGCGTGTGTGTGTGAGAGAGACATTAATTTAGACTGACTCTGCAGGGTCCAGCAGCTACTAGGAAGGAAGAGAGAAGGAGCCAGCCAGAGGAACATGGAGCCATTCCATCCAACGCTTACGGGACATCAACAAAGCCTGTTTTAATAACAATGAGTGCTATACCAGATACTCCAATATTATCCTCATTTTAAAGACACCTGGCAGTGGACGCTGGAAATTCCATTTAATATGAAAGGATATTGTGTTTCATTGAAAGATGGAGACTGACAGATTTGGTTCACGGTGCGCCAAAACAACACCAAAGAGTCTGATGATAAACATCCCTCACATTCACAACACACGGAATTTACCAAGATAGGCTGAGAGGCTACTGCAGCCGGACTGCAGCCGTGACAACACAGACTGCAGCCGTGACAACACCGACTGCAGCCGTGACAACACATACTGCAGCCGTGACAACACCGACTGCAGCCGTGACAACACGGACTGCAGCCGTGACAACACGGACTGCAGCCGTGACAACACGGACTGCAGCCGTGACAACACGGACTGCAGCCGTGACAACACGGACTGCAGCCGTGACAACACCGACTGCAGCCGTGACAACACCGACTGCAGCCGTGACAACACGGACTGCAGCCGTGACAACACGGACTGCAGCCGTGACAACACGGACTGCAGCCGTGACAACACGGACTGCAGCCGTGACAACACGGACTGCAGCCGTGACAACACGGACTGCAGCCGTGACAACACGGACTGCAGCCGTGACAACACGGACTGCAGCCGTGACAACAACACGGACTGCAGCCGTGACAACACGGACTGCAGCCGTGACAACAACACGGACTGCAGCCGTGACAACACGGACTGCAGCCGTGACAACACGGACTGCAGCCGTGACAACACGGACTGCAGCCGTGACAACACGGACTGCAGCCGTGACAACACGGACTGCAGCCGTGACAACACGGACTGCAGCCGTGACAACACGGACTGCAGCCGTGACAACACGGACTGCAGCCGTGACAACACGGACTGCAGCCGTGACAACACGGACTGCAGCCGTGACAACACGGACTGCAGCCGTGACAACACGGACTGCAGCCGTGACAACACGGACTTCAGCCGTGACAACACGGACTTCAGCCGTGACAACACGGACTGCAGCCGTGACAACACAGAAACACTGCAGGGAAAAAATGGTATCTGCAGATACTCAAAACCAAATTATCGGATCGGAAGCAAAGAAACATAATCGGGACATCCCTAGTTGTAAATTGTAATGTAAAACATTATAACATCTAACACTCTACCTCAACCTCCCAGTCTCAGGGGGGCGACACTCTAACCACATAGCCACTGAGCTGGTATTCTTTAACACAAACAAATTCATGTAGAATTTGCTTACTTACTTACTCCTCATTGTTCACTCTCACCATTGACAACTCCTCGGTTTCCCCCTCCCCTCAGGTTAAGAGTCTGGGTGTCATCCTCGACAGTACCCTTTCATTCCACACCCACATCAACACCACCATCCGCCTACTTCCACCTCAGAAACATCAACCGCCTCCGCCCCTCCCTAACTCCCCACAGTGCCGCAATCCTGGTTCACTCTCTTGTCACTTCCCGCCTGGACTACTGTAATTCCCTTCTCTTTGGTCTCCCCCCCAACCTCCATAAACTCCAGCTAGTCCAGAACGCTGCTGCCCGTATCGTCACCAGAACCTCTGTCATCAGTCACATCACCTCTGTTTTACACCAACTCCACTGGCTCCCCATCAAATACCGTATCGACTTCAAGATCCTTCTCCATACATTCAAGGCCATTCATACCCTCGCCCCCCCATACCTGTCTGACCTTGTCCACGTCAACATCCCCACCCGGTCTCTCAGGTCTGCCTCCTCCCTCACCCTGAAAGTCCACCCAGCCCGTCTGTCCACCATGGGCTCAAGAGCCTTCAGCCACTCTGCCCCTCACCTCTGGAACTCCCTCCCCCCTGACATCAGAAACATGGACTCTATCACCATATTTCAAACTCACCTCAAAACCCACCTGTTTAGGCAGGCTTATGACTCTGTGTGACTTCTGTGTCTTCTGCTGCAAGCTGTGCCCTAGTTTTGTTCTGCTTTTAACTGTGTTCTTGTACTGTTTTTAACCTGTACGGCGACCTTGAGTGCCCTGAAAGGCGCCTTATAAATAAAATGTATTATTATTATTATTATTATTATCGTCCCCTATGGGACATAAGGCTTCAATGAGCGCTCTCCATTGCATCCGATCCCTGGCAGCATGTTGCGCCTCTCCTCCCAGGACAGGTTCATCTGTTCCAGCTCCTGCGTCACAGTTCTGCGCCAGGTGGTCTTGGGCCTCCCAGGTTTTCTTTTGCCTGGTGGTGTCCTTCTTAAGGCCCCCTTTGTGGTGCAGTCCTGCTCCATCCTCAGTACATGTCCTAGCCATCTCAGGCGTCTGTGTGTAATGTCCTTGGTAATGCTCCGGCTCCCTGTTCATTGTTTGATATTTATTCGGCCAAAAGATCTGACATATACGTCTTGAGGCATCTGTTGTGGAACACTTCTATTCTTCTAGTGTCTGTTTTGACCAGCTCTCAGAACCATACAGCAGAACAGACTTGACATTGCATAGTCAGAGCACACTGGCCCTCCAGGTTGGGCGTTGGGAGTGACCGATTAGCTGAATCCAGAACAATTGTGTGAGTGCGTGCGCGCGCGCGCGCGTGTGTGTGTGTGTGTGTGTGTGTGTGTGTGTGTGCACTATGTGCATGGCATTGTGAAACAGAACCACATGTTGAAGACCCCTAAGAGTGTGAAAGTTGGGTCTGTGAGTATCGTTGATAATGTACGCGTATATTTCTCTTAGTTGTACCAACATTTTTCTTGTGAAGCACACAGTATTTATAGGGGAAATAAAGATTGCTGTGCCACATCGCTCTACTACTGTTTATCCATGAAACTATAGCAGCAACGGTCAATCGTTTGCCTCGGCGTTCAAGCAAAGACTGAACCTGGAGTGTAACGAGTGTAAAGCTGTCAAGCAGCTGTCAACATCTCAAGGCGTTGCCAGGGACCAACCCCGAGAGGAGCACCCCAGGAAGCTACCTTCAGGGGGAGCAACTGGGGATAACTTTTATTTTTCTTGCGCTCTGACTTATTGTGCGTTACCTGTTCAAATCATATACTGGAAATAAAGGTAATGAGTCGCACACACCAAGACTGCATTTTAGTTTTTATTCTTGCATGATGGATATCGGAGACAAAGGTTTCGGCTATCCAGCCTTCATCAGTGTGCACTGACGATGGTTCGAACATAAAGAATAAGAACCAATACTCGTTTCTGTTCAACAATATGTCTCATTCCTCTGGCCTTTCCTTCTTACTTTATATCGTTCTGGCCAAAGCAAAGGCACAATAGTGGAAGATAAATTGTGAGGTGATTTTGGCATCTGGTTAGGATGCCTCTCGGGCGCCTCCCTAGGGAGGTCCTCGATGCACGTCCCACTGGGAGGAGACCCCGGGGCAGACCACATGGCGGAATCCCCCAGGAGGAAGTCACTAATGTTGCTCTGGAGAGGGAAGTCTGGAGCACTCTGGTGGAGCTGTTGCCCCCGCGACCCGACTACTGAGCGGTTTAAGATGGATGGATGGATGGAAATTGTGTGAAGGTTGTGTGAAAGAAAACAGGCCTGTAGGTTCTTCAGCATCTGCAGTTTACCCCGCCAAAGAATACTAACATACACACTCACACGGACACAAATTAACACACACGCACGTAAACAAACTGAGAAGAGCCTTGGGCTGTCAACACGGTGGCCTGTGCCCTGGAGAAAGGCTATTTTTACACACACTGACAACCAGGGAGAGACATCAGCCGATATGTGTCGTCCAGGTGGGAGAAGTTGGGAAGGAGAGTAGGATAGGTTGGATGGATGGATGGAAAACGGCGGGGATACAAGGAAAAAAACTAAGATGGAGATAGCAACAAAGGAAATGTTAATGAATGAAGAGAAGAAGACGGAATGGGAATACAGGGAGGCATCGTTCTTTTTCAGTTTAATTGCATACATATGAAAAGGTACACAATAGAATGTGTAAAATGTGACAACCACAAGCACTCCAGGTTAGAACAAAATCCTTCTAGGTACAAGGCTCGAAGATACAAGATGAAACGAAGAAAAGGCAGCACTCAAAGGCCTTCCTCAGTGTTGGACAATGCTGAGGAAGGCCAACCAGGCCGAAACACACACGTTGTCCACTGTCGTCAGAGGTAAATACCGGTAAAATCATGTGAAAGGAACATATAATGAGTGCTGGCATTTTCCTCATTTCACCATAATGGTTCTAACACAGTATTCACTAGTAAGAAACCACACCACTGCTCCAGATTAGGAATATTTACTGCACAAGTGAGACGTGGGTGTAATGATGAGGAGCCCGGGGAGGGCGAGACTCAGGGTGGGGGCGTAGTCTCGGGAGCGTGAGGTGGGGGCGTAGTCTCGGGAGCGTGAGGTGGGGGCGTAGTCTCGGGAGCGTGAGGTGGGGGCGTAGTCTCGGGAGCGTGACGACCGACGTGCTCTGCCCGGGAGCGGTCGGTCGCCTCTGCTCGGACGCTGCCCCCCCCCCCCCCCCCAGGGGCTCCTATGAGAAGGAGAGAGAAAGCAGAGAAAGGTGCTATACAAATAAAGTTTTATTAGTATTATTACTATCACAGACTGCCCCCTATACAGCCCACCCTCAGAAGCTGGCCCTTTTTGACTTAGGACCAGAGACGAGGGCATGGCTGCATGACACTGAGTTGGCCATCTGATGATACACGAAAGAAGAAGAAGTATTATTACTATGATTGAATAGAGTGTACATGTGATGTAGGCTATCTTATATACAGTATAGGGCGTTTCTATTCCACCTTGTCCTCATACAACAGCAGAATATACATAGGGATCAACCTCAGGACCAAATAATCAGTTCCACAGACATGGGTGATTTCCCGGTTCCTTTCCTTTCACCTCCCAGGATATTATCGCGTCCTCCAGACCACCTGTGAGACTGCGGAGGCTTCCTCAGTCTATCAGGATTTGTGTACATCTGATGAAAGACTCAAAAGATTGATGTGTTCCAATTTGTCGGTTAGTACAAAACAAGTCTGCTCCATGGCCTGCACTGAAATATATACGGATTAAATCTTAAACTTAAAAATAGAACTTGATTCACAAGCGCACGCAATTTCACGATGTGCACTCGGTCGGCGCCAATTTTTATTTTGAGACATTCCTGGACTTCCTGAATGACAACCAGGGGATTATTTCTGTCAAGAAAATTAAGCAGATTTCTTTTTTTTTAAGAAGTTCCCGCAGCTGTGAAATAGAGTAATATGTTGAGTTTATTAGAGACCAGAGTTGTGCTGGTTCTCCTGTAAAGAGGCACATATTGTCTGGGAAAAGATCCCAGATAGCGACAACCATGTTTGAAACAGAAACCAAGGCCAGCGATGCTAAATACTAACTAGACAGTAGCGTTTATGGCTGCGGCCGCCGGTCCACCGCTGCACGGTGTCACTCGTTCATTCGCCACCTTTCTCTGGCTCTGTTCCTGTCTGTCCTGTCTCACTCATTGACGGTCTCCTGCTTTGTTGCTTTCTGTCTGGGAATATAAGGTGGGAATGAGGGAGGAGGACAGATGGGGACGCCATGCACGAATGAATGAATGCCAGGACTGTCACTTCCTACACGGTGGTTCTCAGGGAAGCAGAGAGAGCTGGGAACAGGAAACGGAAATTAATATTTAAAGAAATGGTGTGTGTGTGTGTGTGTGTGTGTGTGTGTGTGTGTGTGTGTGTGTGTGTGTGTGTGTGTGTGTGTGTGTGTTGGACATTACTCTGGGAGGGGTGCAGGAAGAGAATAAAATTAAATAAAAGAGGAATTGTACAGCAGAGAATAGTGTGAAAGGAAGCCAGAGAGAGAGAGAAAGAGAGAGAGAGAGAGAGAGAGAGAGAGAGAGAGAGAAACAGATGGGAGGAATATAAGGCAATGAGGAACGGGAGCCTTGCACAGGTGGGCTGATCAATGGATGGATGGATGGATGAAATGAAACGCAGCAGTGGAAAAGCTTTCTTTCCTTTCTCTCTGTCCTTCTTCTTCTTCTGATGACGTAGTGGAACAACGTAGTGGAACAGTGGCATTCCCGTCCCCAGTCTCCCCACACACAGGTGCTTAGTGACAGATCAAATACGGCTCTTATTTTTATATATATAAATCTCCCAAGGTCAACCCTGTGTTTTTGTAATGTTTAAAAGAGGGAAGTGGCTTTGATTGGGAAAACGGCTGCACATGTGGTAGCCATCAGAACGGGCTTATAAAGACCCGAAGTGGACCGAGGATGAAGAAGAAAGGTGGTGCAAAGTGAAAGGAAGATTATAATGAGAGGTGGAGGAGAGGAGAGGAGGCCAGCCAGCCAGCCGCACGCACGCACGCACGCACGCACGCACGCACACGCACACACACACACACACACACACACACACACACACACACACACACACAGACAGACACACACAGACACACACAGACACACACACACGCATGCCAACAACAGGAGGAACAGGAACACTCCTCTTGATTCTTTTCAACTTCAGAAGTTTCCAGAAATAGTATGCACAGGAAGGACTACCTCTGGAAACAGACCCTCTAATACCATTTATCACTTTCCCAGAACAAGACCAGACCTATTCTCAATACAACATGAACAACTTAAACAGGAGGACTATCAAAATAAAAAAGGAACACTCAAAGTCAAAAAGCACAATCCATTACATAAGAAGAGCTTTATATTGTGACTCACATTAATTAGAACATGCATGGGGTTTCCATGAGAACTAGAGTCGTCCCGGTATACCATTTCTTTCAGACTGAGTACGAGTACAAGTATACTTCATTTTTAGTTTTCATGTAGTTTCCATTTAGTTTCCGTCAGTGAAAAAAGGTAGTCGACAAACATTTTTCGTCTTAGAACACTAGGTGGCAGGTGTCATCAACCACACGAACCCAATTATTATCTGTCATGATCTGTCACTCCACAGACCATGTCTCCTCCCTGGCCACTCCCTCTTTCCATTCCATCACACTGCACACCTGTCTCCAACTCCCTCGTCAGCCCACCTGTGAACACTTTGTCCATTACCTGCTCCCTATATAACTGCACTCCTCACAAACACAAACTGTCAGAATTTTTGTCTTCGTCCCTGAGCTGTACCCCTATTGTTCCTGGTTCTCCTTGAAAGGTTTGCGTTTTTGGACTATGATTTATTGCCTGGTTCTGTACAGTTTTGCCTTTTGGACTTACTAGTTTGTTTTGTACCTTTTGAAATGTTTTTGAATGGAGTTTGAGTTTCCTGAGCTTACAGCTTCCTTTGTTTTGTTACCCTTACTACCTTGGCTTAAATAAATCCTTGGATTTTGGAATCTGGTTTGTGGCTCTGCATTTTTGGGTTCAGTCATCCTGCGTACTGTAACATTATCATCCCTATTCAGGGCATGTCAATAGACAAAACAGGCAACCATTCGCCAAGATTGTAGATCAACAAGCTCACAACACGTCACATATAGCATGTTGCAGTCGATGACTGATTAACTTGTAAATCTGCTATTTTCAGCAAAGAGATTTGCAGGGGAAAAGGTATAGATAGACGCCTGGGTGACACCAGTCAATGCAACCCAGTGTATATACGGGAAACGCCAATTATATAAGATCACATCCACAGAAAGTTAAATAACACTTCACAGCCAAGCAGACCTACAACATTCATCCACAACCGTGTCTTCCGTTACGAGGGATCCTGTGGCTTCGTTAAACAGCCCGGTGGTGCCGTGCGTTGCTGGACCATGGCTTGGCTGGCCCTCTATCAAAGGAAGAGTTGGCTGAGAATAAGGAGAGAAATGTACACCTGGGTCTGCTCACACTATTGTGTGTGTGTGTGTGTGTGTGTGTGTGTGTGTGTGCGCGCGCATGTTTGAACACGCACAGGTGGATGTACTATGTGTAAAACTATATATGAACGGGTACATTTGTGTTTACTACGTGTAAACTTGCGCATGCATGTGCATATCGTAATTGCGATTTGTTTACTTTCATGCGTTTACACTACAGTTACAGTATGTGGTTTGTATACATGAAGGCCTGAAGGCCAGAGCTAAAAATACAACGCTGGGTTAGTCATAAGGACCAAAGGCACCATCTTTCACTACATTTATCTGTCTCTCTCTCTCTCTCTTTCCCTTGGTTTCTGATCATTTGAACATATTTAGATGCTCCCTGTTCAAGGACATGACACAAAGTAACACACTTTCAACTCAGTACTCAATGTTGTTTATGCGGGGTGCATACTTAGTTTAGACTAGTCATTGGTTAGACATGGCCGGTTAAGGTTAGGTTTAGGTGTGCTGCCCCGTGGGAGGTTAGGGTTAGGGTGAGGGTTTGAGATGGGTTGTAGTTGTATAGGACTAATGAATGGTCTAACCAAATGACTAGTCTAAACCAAGTACTGTCTAAACTAAGTAGGCTACTGCACCCGTTTATCCTTCATTTAATGGAACTGTGGACAACTCCACCCTGAGACAGAAGTCATGGAAAAGCTATCACAGTCCCACGGAGGTGTGGTGGTCTGTGTGTGTGTGTGTGTGTGTGTGTGTGTGATCGAAGGGGACAGACATTGAGGCCATATGGACCCATGCAGTGACCTCGAGAAGCACAATCTCCTCTCTGGGTGGTCAATACGGTTTTACGCTATAAAAGCAGATCTGGCCCCGAGCGTGGTTCCTGACTCACTCTCCGACCGTGGAAACCCCACCCGTAATTGTCTCTTCATTACCTTCAAATTACAAGTTGGCCAGACACATTCATTACCTGCTCTGCTGTCAATGTACCCCCACCCCGCCACACTAATATGCCTGCTGTCTGGAAATATGTGAGTGAGGGAAAAGTGGCTATTAAAAATAGGCTATTATGCACAGAGGAAGGTGAAAGTTTTCAAGTTGCAGAAGTTCGTTTCTTTTCTTTCCAGAGTTATATCTCTTTGAAGATGGAGACAGCACATGCCCTGTGTGTACGTATACGTCGGGCATATTTGTACAGTATGTGTCTGTGTAGTGTGTGCGTCAGTGCTTGCTCGCGTGTGTGTGTGTGTGTGTGTGTGTGTTTCTGTAAAACCACGAGGTGATTGACTCTCGGATTTGGTTTATTTAGAAAGATTCATTCCTTTCCTGGGACCTGGTCGCAATCGTCCCCGCTCCCAGACTGACATCTCCATAAAGTACAGTAGACCAATCCAGAGGGGGAAAGAAAGAAAACATGGAGTCAAAACTAACAGCAGAATCCTACGTGTCGTCACATTGTTGAATTTATCACCAACCGGGGCTAGTGGAGGGGCCTCTCTAGCCATGGGACCTCCTCATTGGAACTTCTCGCCTGCTCCATGCTCACTATATAATGCACCTGTCCACCTGTCAGTTACAGGTACTGTGGATGCACACATTGCACGCACACATGCACGCACACACGCACACATGCACACCCACGCCTGCCTGCTCGAGCTGGCTGGCTGGCAGGCAACAGGCACGCATGCATGCACACTGGATAGCCATTCAAAAGCGTGCACGTGCTGCAAGTAGTTGTTGTGCTGTTTTAGGTCATTGAATGTGATGGATGGCATACAGGCGGCAATACAGTATTAGTTATTAGTTCCTGCTAAAGCTACGTTATCAGATACAAAATAATTCTTATTATGGGCTATTTGGGTTTCTGGATTTGTCTTCAATGTCTGAAATTTATAGTAGGTTTGGACTATTTCACGTTGTTTCCTCTGGTCTCTCCTTCATCTTCTCGGCAGCGGGCCATGCGCTTTCACTGTTACTACTAGCTACTGTTGCTAATAAATACAGAGAGCCTTCCACCCTTCATGTCCGGAAGAAGACTCTCAGGAGAACCAGATAAAACAAATGGCTTGTCCCAATGATGACATCTTCCATGATGAAAACCTATATACAGTCGCATATAAACCGATATATATATTCTCTCCTGAGTTAAGAATATATATTGTGTTGGGATGTTTCGCACAGCATGTAACCTGCATTTCTTTTACGCCTACCTGAAAGTCAGATTGGTGGAGATATATATATGGAGAGATATACCTGCTGTGAGTGAGTCCTGTACTGTCCTCTCTGTGACGTTAACAGGACGATGTTGAGAGGTTGAACAGATCGCATGCAATCTGTCCAAGGACGACCCGCTGGGAAGGTCCCTGCTTAATTTGTCTTCCCGCCACGAAAGCGACTGGCTCCATGCCATGCTTAAACCATTCTGGGCGGGAACCCCTCTTGTTTCAAGCATTCTGTTCTCCTTTAGCTATTGAAAAATAGCAGATCTACAAGCTCATGGCGCGCTACAAGCTTGTATAGGTCTGCTATTTTTGAAAAGTCGTGAAAATGTGGCACAAATCTTTGAATATATATTTCAGAGCGAACATTTTTAACTAAGATATTGGCTACTGGGGGGTCCCTGGAACAACATATTTTCAGATGGGGGTCTACGGTCCTTCACATGAAAAAGGTTGAGCACCACTGACATGGGTTTTGAAGCCTTTTTTTTAATCGACTTCAGTCCAAAATGGGTTAAAGTGAATCTGAACTTTCACTAACCCCCCCTCCCCTCTCTCTCTCTCTCTCTCTCTCTCTCTCTCTCTGTCCTCCTCGACTTATTCCTGCATGTTGTTCGTGCAGGACAGGGGTAAGGTGCAAAGAAGGATACAGTTGCTTTTCCTCAAGTTTGGCAACCAGGGGGGTTGGTGGTGGTAATAAAACAACCCATTAATAATTGCAGAGGAAATAGAGAAAGGCATGGGGAAAGAATAATACAGTGTAGGCCTATTCTTTTTTCTTTCTTTTTTATCATGAGCTGCTGCAAGTCCTTCCAATCTGATGTTAAAATATTTACTTTAAGTCACCAGTGGGACATCTTAGTTCTGTTCTGCAATCTGTTCTGTCTCTGTGTGCCACAGGCAAGTTACATCCTTGTCACTGCATTAATCTGGAGGCGAAATTAAGTTGGCCAGGCCCATTAGATATACCAAGACTTTTATAAAGTGGGCCCACCTAACATGTCGGATAGCTACTATAAGATAAGCTCATAATGGTGATACAATACAACATTATGCATGGAGATGCTTTTGGTAGCTTCTGTGTATAGTCAGTATAGTCTCTACACTATACTGGTTAAACTGTGTGTTCAGTGGATAGATAGATGCACCCATCAGGCTCGGCTGCAGCATTGAAGTTTTTAAATCCAGGCTAAAAACCCTGTTTCACTCCCAAGCGTTTGATTGTCCGTGATATATTGTTTCATTTTTTTTAACCTATTATTATGATTATTCCGGTGATAACTTCAGTTTGCTTATAAATGTGTTTTTACTGTCTGTATTTTGTTGCGCTATACTATTGTCTGTGCTTGTCATGTCGATTAGATGTTCTGTACAGAACTTTGATGTACAATGAAAATTGATTTTAAATGTGCTTAATAAATACACTTGATTTGATTTGGGGCAGTTGAAAATGGCGAGAGGGCACACATCATTTTATACAGTAAAACAATATGTGTATAAAACTTAAACTGAGGGAGCAGAATTTGCAACTGATGAGAGTGCCAGCCTGCAGGCCCCCTCTGGCACCTCCATGGTGGTGGGCCTGTCTGTTATACACTGTAAAAAAAAGGTATCAGTACTTCAATCAATTCTGGTACATGTACCACAACACCTGGTATGGTACTTTATTACATAACTAGCATAAATATTACGTACATTCAGCATTACTGATGAGTTTTGTCTGTGGTCTGTGCTGTGCATGCATGGTCTACTGCTAAGGGAGTGTTAGAACTTAGAGAGGTATAGGGTCTGTCATCCCGTAAGAGGGCACTTTTGGACAAAAGTAGCGAAAATAGCTGATCTACAAGCTCGTAGCTTAATTGTAGATCAGCTATTTTCGGGGCGTAAGATGCGTGTGTAACGACATGGATTTCTAAACAAATTAGTTAAAAAAGCAAAAAGGCAATTCTCTCCTGAATGCTGCCTTCCAGTAATGGTCCATAGGCTATACTGAACAACTGAGATAATGAACATGCACCTCCAAGTTCCAAATTTCACAACTGGATGCCCTATACCTATTAAAGGTCCATGTAGTATGTATACCGACCGGTATGTTTTTGTCCAGTTATGATAGTTGGAACTTAGAGGTGCATGTTGTGCATGTCAACTAAAACTAAGACGAAAAATGTTCGTCAACTACCTTTTTTCACTGAGGAAACTACATGAAAACTAAGCTACGATGACTAAGAGTAAGACTACATTTAGTGACAATTACGTCAACACAAAAACTAGACTAAAATGTCAGGAAGGGACTAGTGGTCAAGAGAGCCAGTAATAAATAAAAGACAAGTCATTTTACACTTGGTTTTATGCTGAAAATAGCTGATCTACAAGCTCACAACGAAGCTTGTGAGCTTGTAGATCGGCTATTTTGTAGCCGAAGTGTAAAATCAGCCATTATACGACGGCATCAAGGCCCGCCGAAATACATTGTATAAGTCTACTAAATCAACTGTAGATTTAGTCGACTAAATTCTTATGACATTTAGTCGACTAAAACTAGACAACTAGACAAACATTCCAGGTGACTAAAATGTGACTAAAACTAAATTAAGTTTAACCCATTCTGACCGGGCACCCATTTTGGTGTTGGCATCATGTTATGCTTTAGCTATTGAAAAATAGCAGATCTACAAGCTCATATCGCGCCACCGAGTGGCGCGATACGAGCTTGTAGGTCTGCTATTTTTGAAAAATTCGAAGAACGACTGACATTTTTAGAATCTGATCTCAGGTCAGAATGGGTTAATCAGACCAGTGTGTGTCCCGTGGAAACCTCGTATGAATCTGATCTCAGGTCAGAATGGGTTAATTCCAAAGACTATGACTAAACTAAAATTGAAATTTGCTGCCAAAAACAGCAAAATGCTATGCTGAGGCGTGATTCAGCTGTGCATCACATAACGTGATGTCCTCTACATGTCCTCCGTGAAACACATTATATTTTCTGTCATTTGCGGTAGGCTTGCTTGCTTACCTGTGGTACTGTAGATGACTCATCCTCGTCTCTCTGCAGTTAGTAAGCACATCATGCCTTCACAGAAAAAGACACACAAGAAGATATCTCATCAGTGATTGCAAGCAAAGTGAACTGAAGGACAACCAGAATTGTGACACACTCCACCATGCACCTCACCCCCCAACACTACTCATTCCTTATCATTCTTATTGCCTATATTTTTAGATTGACACATGTGCAGATCAGATCATCAGATGTATATGTTTGTTAATTGTCCACACATGCTAATTTTATAGCCATATTACTGTTTGCTTGTCCACAAATGCTAAGAATTTTATTTTTGATAGGCCTATACTGTTGTTTGGCCAGATGCAGGTTTGCCTACCTGTAGGCTATAGGCCTTCCTACTTGGCACCTAAAAATGCCTTTCTTTGACTTTGCACCCTGCCCTACTTACCCTTGTAATTTATATACTATTCTGATATTGCATGTTATATGTCGCTGGATAGGACTGTCTGCTTAATTGCCACAATTGTTGAATTGTATTGTTTTCTATGCAACGCATCCCTAACTATGTGCCATTACATTTAAAAGAACTGCATGGAAGCCAAGAGGTACAGTAGCTGTAAATTAAGGAGTGTGCTGCCATCTGCTGTTGATAACCTACTATAGGCCTGTTCAACAAGATAATAGAGGTTTTCCGTCCATTATGTATTGTATATCATGTATATTATATTATTATTATTGTTGATATTATTATTATTATCATCATCCTTATTATTATTATTATTATTATCCTTATTATTAATATTTATAATAATATACAAACAAAGAAATATTGAGTTGTGCTTGAAATGTACTGTAATTCTGCAAACTGTTCAAAAATACTTCAATCAATAAATCAATCAATCAATCAATCAATCAAGCCAGTTTTGTGCAGGGCTTTGCTGAAAATGAGCTCAGCTACTACCCTGGGTAAATAAAGGCAAAACAAAACAAAAAAGTTAAGATGGGGTTCCGCGGCTGCAAATAGGGAATAGGCTACGTGTATTAATTATTTATTTTATTTTGGAGGTACTTTTGGTTTGATAATCACTGACTGTCTGATCTACAAGCTCACACTGTTGCAGATCATAAGAGAGTCTCTCTTATTGTTTTTATTTTTTTGTGTACGCCGCCGTGTGTGCTAACGTGGTGACGTGTGACGCTGGGACGAATGGGACGTACGTATAGGGAAAACAAACAGTTGTGTTGGACTGTGGCTACTGGCTAGCTACAGTAGCATAAGGTAACCAACTGAACCAAGGAAAAAAAAAAGGAAAAAAAACACACACACACACACACACACAGAACATACAGTACAGTACACTACTTCTCCTCCTCCTTCCAGGACTCTGACTGTCATAGAAAACGACACGCACGAATCGGGGCAGATTTAAAGCTTTATTTTTGTTTTATTTTATTTAGCCGAAATAACAAAAACAAAAACAAAAAACAATAAGTGTCGTTTATCGAGGAGTGTATGGTCTACTCTGTACTGTACGACGGTGTGACGTGTTGAGACACAGACCCATCCAGTGAAACAAACATGCTCACTGCTCGGAGTATGACGCCTGTTTTTTCCCCCTGCTAGCCGAGGAGGAGGCTCCGGGCTCGGGATGCGAGCCGACGACGACAGCGACACTTGGAAAAGCCGTCGTTTCCCTTTCACAGCAGCAGGAGGATGGACGTTGAGGAGGGGGGTTAAAAGCCTTGTTTGTTATTCGAGCTTACATAAATCATATTAGTGTATTAATACTAGCCAGGCATGCAACATTACATCGCCTGGGCCCCGTGGTTGTCATTGTTGTTTATTATTGTAGATATCCAACTTTAGCAAGCAATAAGCTAGCTGCTAGCTCGTTCAAGTTCACGCAAATGAAACGGTCTAGTAAGTCTTGGGCTAGCTGACTTTTTGTGCTGCTAGCGTAATGGAGGCGCCCTGAGGGATTTGTTATTCATTTGAAAACTGACCAGCCTACTTGTCTATATAGAACACTGACAGTGCTTAATGTGTTTAAAGGATAAGCACATTTGCATTACATTATAGCTTCGCATTACACTTGTAGTTTTTTGCACACGTTTGACATCAAATTATATCAAATACTAGCTATAGCCTGGCTTTCGGAGTTGAGCAAAGTTATATAATTTGGCAAACAAAAGGATTACAGTATAATTGCAGCTGCTATATCCACGTCTTATCATACTATACTTCGGAATGTTTTGAATTTCGTATAATTGCGGGGAATTCATTTCCCTTTTATTTACGTTGCGTTTGTCGATGGTGTGATGGAATCGGGCACATTCACATCTTGTGTATGGGTTTTAGGGTAACCCTAACCCGCCATTGTCAAAGCAATTGTGATTACCCTATGTGATACAAGCAAACACTTTTTCAAATATAATAATATTGGCAATAACAGACCAGGGCAGTTGCACAGCACAAAGTGCATTTTGATTTTGAAATAGCAATCAGCAGTCTACCATCAGTAGACTATAGGCTTAAACACAAGTTTAGCATTCACTCTTATAAGCCAAAAAATAGCCAGCCTGACCGATACTGTTAGAGTAATTGAGATGAAAACATGAATATCGAGGAGAAATCTTTAGATTTGTGCAATGTCAAGACAAAGAGCAACGTGGACGATGACGAACACAACACCACCAACAACAGCAGCAGCACAGAGGGGGTCACGTTCCGGATCACAGAACTGATGGACAGGGATGTGGGTAAGCTGAACATTGTTACCTCCGAGGTCCCTGACACACAGCTCACTGAGAACCAACCGGGGGCAGGGGAAGACCGGCACCAGTCACACGATGCCCTGGGAATCGACGAGGTCAACGGAAATAAAAACACCAGTTTTGTCCAGAATGCCCCCGCCGTGGCCAATCCCATCGAGGCTTCTGTTGAGCAGAACAAGGGTAATGCTGTCGTGGAACTTATCCAGGAAGATAAGGACACTGGACCTGCGAAGTTTGTCGAGGGAGGAGAAGGAGACGACGATGGCGGGGACATGGACATAGGTGTGGACCTCAGTCTGGATGAGAGTGGCGTTTTGGAGGCCGAACCGGCAAGCCTCGGGCCCTCTCAGTCGGATAATACATCAGACTCTCAAAGCACCGAGACGGAGCACACAACCCAGGGTGTCTTAACGAACAGTAAGACAAATAGTCCTTCGGAACAGACCCAGGACAGCGTAACGACGGTCTCTGTCCAAGACCAGGCCCTGCTGTCCCCCGCCGCGGAAGATGACGACGATCAACACAAACACGGTGGAAAGAGGGTGACGTTCCCCTCGGACGAGGACATCGTGTCTGGAGCGGTGGAACCAAAGGACCCCTG
Source organism: Protomyctophum bolini (assembly GCF_963924005.1). Lineage (NCBI taxonomy): Eukaryota > Metazoa > Chordata > Actinopteri > Myctophiformes > Myctophidae > Protomyctophum > Protomyctophum bolini. The sequence goes on from NC_137870.1 coordinate 7,546,183, forward strand.
GAGACACGGTAATACTCTGTGTGTTTGTCCTGTCTGTCTGTCTGTCTGTCTGTCTGTCTGTCTGTCTGTCTGTCTGTCTGTCTGTCTGTCCCAATATACGTACGTACTGTCCTGATTTCATTCATTTCTGAAATCTCTGAATCTCAATTTGAACTAAGGGACATTAACACTGTAACACATCATGTATTTAGCCTTAAAAAGTCCCGTTAATTCCACAAACATGAAATCTTTAAGGGTATAAAAATGGTTATATCTTTAACGTGACCTTCTGTGTTCAGGGTGGCATGTATAGCCACTGGCAACATTCCGCTTGTGGAACGTCAACTCTTGACACCTGATCGGTGTGTTGATGAACCAGTGTTCCAGTGGAATGTTGTACTATATTGTGTCTCCTTAATTCCCCTCTGGCTTCAATGGCTTTCTCCAGACTGCAGACAAATCCGATTTGCTTCTCTCAAATATGATCATCTGCAGGACTCCGTTGTTTGTAAGTGATCTGATCGGACTTGTGTATTCAGACTTTGTCAACCTGTCTGCATTGGCCTTTCTTTGTGGAAGTTTGCATGTTCTCCTCGTGTCCCCTAGGGTAGTACTAGGTACTCTCACAAAAAACAGGCAGTAATCCTGGTCTCTAAACTGCCTCCCCCTGGCCAGCCGGGGCACCTGTTCCTTCCACGTGCTACGTCCGGCTGGGGAAACTCCCCCTTGCAGGTGAAAAGAAGCAGCCTGGACTCCTCATGCATAGAAGGAAGCATGTGTTCAGTCTGCTGCCCCCCCCCCTCCCCCAGGTTGGCAGAGTAAGTGTAGCGCCCAGGATAGCATTCGATAATTGACACTGGGTGAAAAAAATGGGGTTCAAAATCGTGGGATAAAAACAAACAAAAAAAACTATCTGCATTGGTTACTGTGGTAATAGCATAACATACATGATAGGCATGAGTAATACTTAACTTATAGTTATCGTATGACTGTAACTCGCCGAAAACAACAAGCCTACAGGTATTTTCTGCAAGCAACACCGTCTTACAGTATAAATAAGGCTTCAGCATTCGAGGGTCCAGACTTTTCAAGAAAGACATTTCAAGCCATCCAGGAATATGGCTCAAATCTGAATCTGTAAACATCACGGTTCCATCAGTTGTTTTGATTCCAATCTGGATAATAGGCCCAGAATCCAGTCTGAACGACCACATGACGGCAGAGACTATAGGACTGTTATTGAACGAAGGCCAAGCAAGAACCAGGGAACAGAGATCTGTATACTTGAAACCTAACTAGAATCTGCTTTGACCCCAAAGCAGTGCTTTTTGCCATGATGGCAAAAGTGACAAAAGTCGGCTTCCCGCTGGATGTTGTAAGAGGTAACGTAATAATAACATAAATTGGTCTGTGTTTTGTTTTGTGCTGGAAGGCAAGGGCTCAAGGGAGCCTGTGTATAAAAGGAAAGACAACAGGTTGCGGATTGGTTTGTTTGTTGTTGTAGCTATATAGGCCCAGGCCTGAGCTCTGTACAGTACACGTGTACACAGTAGGTGTGTGTGTATGTACAGTAAGTACAGTATGTGCATATCCCGTCACTCCTCAAGTTGCTTCGTTTTAGGGTACAGTTTGTTCACTGAAAATCATCCGGTAAGGAGGCGGCTTATGTTGGATATGGCAAAGCCTTTTCTTTTTGTATAAGCTACCTTAGCCAAATGTTTGTATGCTTGTTTTCGGGAACTGTGTCGTGGGACGATTACATTTAAATCTATTAGGCTATTCAAAAGTGAGTTGTAGTCTACATATGAGGGTTTTCATTGTAGTAAGTTTCTTCATTCCTCTCCTCTGTTCTTTTTTGCATATTCTTTCCATGTGATCTTCCTTGTAATCTTGCTGGCTGTATATTTCCGGGTGTACAAAAGCACAAATATAGCCGGCCACTTCAAAGCAAAAGCCTTTGTTAATGCATGGGTGTCTTAAACACCGAAAAGAGCAGATCTACAAGCTTGGCAACAGTCACTCACTAGTACACATTGTGCTGCAATGCGTTTGTTGCAGAGCTTGTAGATCTGCTAATTTTGTTGTATAACACGGGCGTGAAACTAGCCATAAATCAGGCAAAGGTCACTGACGCATCATGCAGGGTGGGGGATGTTGGTGAACAAGGTTCACTCACAGTCTCACACACAAGCAACAATGTTCATGCCTTGATTTCTAGTATTTTCTACCTCAGGATGTGAATCTAACTCATTTTGTGATCACTTGTCTGTAGCAATTAGCAAATACGAAACATTCCTGGGATGAGTCTATAGTGGAGACAAATAATTGGCTATTAGACCTCATAATTCAATTTGGATTTGTCCATTGGCTAATCTTCAAAGAGTCCACATTAAAAAAACATTGAATTATTCATAAATTAGAAAAAACACATCTTATTCATCCATCTTTCCACAACTACACGTGCACATGTACTGTAATAATAATAATACATTTTATTTGTAACACACTTTAGTGCTACATCATGTTTAACCTACTAGTACATTGGTATACTGCCTGTAGGTAACTACATACACTATTCAACACTTTCACTGCAGCCTTGTGGCCATAGAGCTTCTGCTGTCGGACATGGATTACTACACATTTACATCCGGTTTCTCGGCCTCGCAGACTGAGAGAAGAAGAAATGCTCACAATGTTTATCTCGCCAGAAGAAACGTTAATATTTAAATGGCGATGCGGTGAAAAATCACAAATCAGACCCCAACATCGGATCAAAACAAAACAGGCGTACACAGCGCTTGTAGTTTCGGAGAAAACAGCAAGGGGGAATCCTATTTTAAATGGGACTCCATGGGTGCGTTTCCTGGTGCATCCAAATGTCTTTTCTTTACCCTTAAGAGCCTTGGCCTGAAAATGCTTGAACCGAGACGAGTGATGTTGGCCTGAAGTGTTATTCCTCTCCTTCTATCCCAGTCTATAGACCCTTGAGAAAGAAATGTTCTGGAGGGGAAAGGAACTGGTTGGAATAACGTGTTCCTTCCACGCGCTACGTCCAACCAGGGAAACCCCCCCCTGTCAGGTGTAAAAGGAGCAACTTGGACACTCGGGCATGAAGGAAGCATGAGTTCAAGTCCGTTGCTCTCCCCTTGTCCCCCATATATGGGGACTATGTTGGCGGAGGGTGTGTAGAGCCCAGGATCACATTAGATAATTGACACAGGGGTGAAAAATGGGTTACAAAATCGTGGGATAAAAAATATATATAAAAAAAGAAGTTCTCTACCGATTCTGATTGATTGTATTAATAGTAATACTTTATTGATGTAAACAGCAACATGGTACACTCAAGACATTAAGGCTAAACACTTCATAGGATAGGATAAACACACATTCTTAATTGCTGACGTGTAAAATCCTGTGTGGTTTGCTTTGTTTTGTGATTGCCCCCTCTCAGGAATCCCTGAAAAAAGAAAATCGAATCATGTGTGGATCTCGGGATCCACATGGAAACGGTGAATATCCAGAACAAATACATGCCGACATTCAGTGACAGTGTCTTTCCAGGTTAGGCGTACATACTGAAGAGTACAGACTAACCTGAAGAATATATGTTGTTGATTTGATTAGAACAGTTAGCTTGATATTATCCAGCTTATTTACGTCTCATAGTTACAGCTGATAATGTCCATGGATAATAGCGTTAGACAGAGAGGGAGAGATGGCATCTGGTCAATCAATGATTTAAGGCATTGTAAGCACAGATATGTCTCTCTGATAACATACAAATAAATCCTTTTCTCAGCCTGGGGAATAGGCGGACAATGATATCAACTAGTAGATAGACCTAAGACAGATACCATAGAAAATTGATAACGTTGATCCAGATTGATGACTTGCTTTTTTTAAGCACGATATAGTGTGTGTGTGTGTGTGTGTGTGTGTGTGTGTGTGTGTGTGTGTGTGTGTGTGTGTGTGTGTCTGTGCGCTCCCGATGTGCAGGTCAGTGCCTTGCATGGTTTCCTCCAGGCATCGGTGTGTGTGAATGGGTGAATGTAATGCACAATCTCTGTAAAGCACTTTGGATGAAGGCGCTATATAAATGAACCATTTACTATATATATATATAGGGAGAGATAGACAGAGAGAGAGACTTACAATGTTGAAGAAGTGACCACTTTAAGTCACCTTTTTTACGCTTTTAATATTTTACTATTACTGTGGAAACTCTACCTATCATCAAGCACAATGTCTCCTTTAGAGGCCTTTGTCATCTAAGTCAGGAGCAACATTTAAATTGGATCGTTCTATTGTGAGGAGGATGTGAAAGTCTCACAAGTCTTCCAGTGCATGCTCTGAATTCCACTCCGATACTGCTAGTGCCAGCCTCCATAAAAACAACACATTTCTAAACATTTCATATCCGTCTTCGTCAGCCTCATAATCCAACGATAGGATTCAGGTACAGGTAGAGATTGCCAAAGCCGGCTTCTGTTATAACAAGGCAACAACTAATGTCATGGAATCAATCTAGCGTTTCCCCATGATCCCATACTCAGGAAAAGTTGTCTAAAAATAAATATGACAGCCTTTGTAATCTCCGCCGAGCGGGAATTATTCTAAATGGCAAACTAAAGCTCCCAAGTTATGTCATACAAACATCCCACATCTTTATTTTTGCTCTCAGCTGCACTCTCTCTCTCTCTCTCTCTCTCTCTCTTGCTTTCTATTGGCACTCGTCCTTTCCCTTTCCTTCAGGCCTGGGCAAACCTGTTACCTCATATCCTGAGATTGCTGAACTTCCTAAAAAATGCCGCTTTGCTTCCTTGCCTTGCCCAAGGACTGTATAAAGAGGACGGGAAGCGAAGACCGTAAGGGCGCCGCCATGTTGCTCACATGGTGCTCCATGGAAGGAAAGAAACATGCGCAATGGGCTTTATGCAGCCAAGTTGAGCCAACACTTCCGCGTTCAGCTTCCTTGGTCTGCAACTGCGCATGTTTCTTTCCTTCCATGGAGCACCATGTGAGCAACATGGTCTTCGCTTCTTGTCCTCTTTAGACAGTCCTTGGCCTTGCCTCCCTCCTTCTGTTCCTTTTTCACTCTTCCTCCCTCCTCCTCTACCTCCTCCCTCGAGTGCACAGTTCAGCTTGTGGTCGTCACAGTCCAGGCCCACATGAGCAGCGCTTTACTATCCACACACACACACCATCATCATTGCATCATACAGCAAGCATGCACCGACCAGGTCATCTATTGTCATAGAGCTATCTGTGTGTTTTAGCCCACCACTGGCACTGACACGACTGATATTTGTAGACTGCTGTACGCACACGCACGCGCGCGCAGTTGTCGTGACAGTACTGGACTGAGATGCTGCAGTAATGACCAGTTATAGCACTTGATGACAAATAAGACCGTCTTCTTGATGTCAAGCCACAAGCCACCTGCAGTGAATGATTGAGCGGGCTCTGTCCGGTTAAATCTTCAATCTGTTGTCATTTTGTTTTTAAACCATATCAATGTGGGGTATATCTTGGAGAGTTAAACTCAAGATGGAAAGAAGCTTTTTGGATACCATTACCAGGCATTCATTTAGCTGATTATTGTGCCATTAAAGGTGAATGTTTTGACAGTATTTGTTTTGCACAGCTTTGCGTAAGGAAGGCTAAAGCTCAAATCTAATTGTAATGTGGAACATTATTTGACTCTTGGACAGCAACAGGCGTTTACTCTGTGGCCAACAGGCAGTCAGGCTGTTTGCTAGCCTACGTGCAGTACAGTCTCGTGTCAACAGACCCAAGGCCCACTTGGCAGCGAGTCTTTAGTGGTTCACTGACCCATGAGATGTTGTGTGATGTGGCTGGCGGACCAGTGTACGACCCGAAAGGCCAAACTCGGTGCAGAGCATGTCTACACACAGTGCTTCAATATCCTACAGGTGCGTGCGTGCGTGTGTGTGTGTGTGCCCTCAGTGTCAGAGCCTGTGTCTGTGCACATTTAGCTCTGTCCTCTGTGTGTCATGGTGCACTGCACTTCTGACTGTGTCCATCTGAACGCTCCAGTAATGTGAGTATGTGACCTTTGGACCGAGGCCAGTGACACCCCACAGAGGAGGGAGTCACCTTGGTCAGTGACTCCCCACAGAGGAGGGAGTCACCTTGGTCAGTGACTCCCCACAGAGGAGGGAGTCACCTTGGCCAGTGACCTCCCACAGAGGAGGGAGTCACCTTGGTCAGTGACTCCCCACAGAGGAGGGTCCAGTAGTTTTGGAGTGTTTACTCGCTGTGGGAATGAAGCTACTACTACCTCTCACAGTAAAATAGATGAAGTCATTTTACAGTTCAGATCTGTGACGCTCTCACAGATCTGAACATTTAAACGGGGGAACTGGCTGTCATTTTAGATTTTTGCATTCAAATAGTTAGAATTACAAGCGTGTACATCTGCGTGCACATCTGCTATATATATATATATATATATATATATATATATATATATATATAACATTTTAGATAATTCTTTAGAGTGTATTAACTACTGGTTTTAGAAGGCATTTGTAATTGTAAAATCAGCCTTGGGTCTTAATAGTTATGTTTATGGCCTGAGTGAGTATTACAACTGTCTCACTCCACTCAAAGAAAGCTCGATCACGCCATCACGGATCACATGACAAAGACAAACCTGGGTTCTTATCGCGGGTCTGAATTGCTTTGTGATAAAGTTAACAGTTAACACTGTATCTCCAGTGATTTTCTCCTCTCTGCTTTGTGCTTTGTGATAAAGTTAACAGTTAACACTGTATCCTCCAGTGATTTTTCTCCTCTCTGCTTTTAGTTGAATGTTTACATCTGTCACAATTTACAATTTAGGCATTTAGCAGACGCTCTTAATCCAGAGCGACTTACATTAAGCAAGAACAAAAAAGCATGGGAATACATCACATACAAACATTTATCAAGAAACATGCGTAAGCTAAGAAAGTAACAGTGGAATATCTATATAATGAAGCTATACATATAAACTATACATCTATACTACTATGCTATACATATGTACTATGACGTGCTATGACTACATACAATGCAATTATAGTGCTGTCTACATAACATGCGATAAGTCTGTATCAAATGCTATCTAAGTCTACAGAAATGCTGTCACATAAGACTTCCTTGTCCCCGTGCCGCTCTTATCAGCCGTGACAATGTTAGTGGCCAGCATTATATTCTCTTCACAAACAGTCCCTTATTTACAAATGGAACATAGCCACAATAGCCAGTGATTTCACCCTCTCTCTCTTCTTGTCTCTCAGTTACAGGCCACTGTTGACCCATCAGCTCTGTTTGCCATGATTTAATTATGAAAACGGAAAAAAAGAAGAAAGGTTTGGTTGATGATTGAGAACCAAATTGACTCTCACTGGGTTTGTTTGTTGTGTTGGCACACCTCCAGCCTCGCTGGCCGGCGCACATTGGACAAAGCGGGCAGACTGACGTTGTCGTAGAGAAATGCATGTTCATACTTCATTCTACTATTCCGTTCTGTATACGTTCGTTGCCATACAATAGATAGTGAACATAGCTGATCATCTATAATCAAATCATGTACTAGTGGCTACTGCTGCACAATTAATAACAAAATGATCGCGATCTAGATTCAGACACCTATGAAATCTCATGTTGTGAAGAATGGTGCAGCACTAGTTGGCTGTCCAATTCATTTTAGTTACTCTTCTGTTTTCTACAAGAGAGAGTATAAGAGAGGTTTAAGCCAAGCTTTGATGTTGCCTGTTCAAAGCGGAAAGCCACAGTAGTTGGCTCCAGGTGCCACATTTTGAATGTAGTATTGTTGTTCAGCAACTACAGGCTTTTTCATAGAAAATAATGAGAAGAGAATCGAGTGAGAATCGTGATCTCAGTTCTTGTGGAGGAAAAATCGACATTCACATTTAACAAGAATCGTGCAGCACTGCACTACCAAGTACTGTACACTGTACACATACCTGCTACTACATCTGATTATTTCACCCGTTTGACTTTTTCTTTTCATTCCGGCTCACTTTCTCCTGTCCTGGTTTACACCTGTAAGCCTGTGATGTAAGCCTGTGATGTGACAATGAAGCATCTGTTGTGTTTAACATCTTGGCTTGCGCTGACGGTTCCACTTTCATACTCCATTTCATGTTTGTTTTTTTTCTCATTACATTTTTATTTGTTTTCTGATCAAGCAAAAACACAGTACAATCATTTTAAAGCATACAACATTGAACTGAAAACACGCACTTTCACACGCACGTGCACACACACACACACACACACACACACACACACACACACACACACACACTTACTTATGGCAGTCCATCGATGTCGATGATGACGTTGCTCCAAATATGGTTCATGGGATGATCACTGTTGTGTCTGTCGTCTGTGCATAGCCTGGTGGCTGCTCAGACCAATGCGTGATCCGCATATTTTGTCACAGGAGGGGCAGGGGAAGGGAAGGCAGCAGCGGTGGTCGGTGGACCCCTGGCACGCTGGTGCCGCTGTGCACGCCGCTGTGCTCTCCTCTCCGTGAACTTCTCCTGAAGGTGAGCGATTCCCTGGTGGCAGGTAGAGCTCCAGGTGTGGCGATCAACAGCCAGGGACTCCAGCGCTGGTGGTCTGATGTCACACTTCTTCAGGAGGGTTTTGATGTGGGCCTTGTACCTCTTTTTTTGGACCTCCGGCAGCCCTTTGACCGGCTTGAAGCTGGCCATACAGGATCTGTCGGGGTAGGCGATGGGCTGGCATACGGATCCATACATGCCCGACCCATCTGAGGTGTTTTTGGCCAAGGAGTGCTGTAATGCTGGGTGTGTTGGTCCGGTCGTATATTTCAGTGTATGGCACCCTGTCGGCCCAGGACAGACCCAGGATCCTTTGGAGGCAGAATATGTGGAAAGCCTCTAGACAGGTTTCCGAGCTGGGTCAGTGAGTTTTTCATGTCTGACATTAGGTCTGTCCACATTAAAATTGTGCCCTCTTGGGCCTGATTAATCCTTGCCGATGACAGTTCCAGATAGGCGATGTCCAGAAAGCCTCGCAGCCAATGTGTTTTGGGAAACGTCACGTGGGGGATTCCAGCGTTGGGCTGTGATCCTTTTGGCTGCCGTGAGCCCAGCCAACCAGAGCTTGCGTGTCTTTGCCGTAAGATGTAACCTAGAATCATCGGATGTACAAAATACTCATTTCATGTTGATATACTGTAGCTCTATTCAACTCTTTTTTTTCCCCCCCATCCCCCCACCCCCTTTCTGCTGGCAACTCAATGTAAACAATGTGTTCTCAGTCAGTAGGAAATGAGTGTGTAGCCTCCAAAACCGTCTGGTCTGACTGGTAGTTGTGTTTTTGTGTGCATGATTGATGGTTGAGGTTGGTTAAGGTTCAAGGTTGTGCTTTATTGTTACATATTGTGTACAGGACAGGTACATAAGAGTAAAACTTATTTTAGTTTGGCTTCCTTACAGACAATGCAGCAGCATATAGATAGCATAACATTCAAACAACAAAACACAGTTGTATCGGGAATTAATGTCCGCTGAGTCTTTATCATCATTCTTAATGTAAGATTTATCGTGATCCACTTATCGAGATCATAAGCCTAATGTCTCCATCGGGATGAATTCATCTGAAGGGCATACTTCTGGTAATGCTATTCTCGTAATGAGTGCAGGCTGTTTTGTGGTGGTGGTGGTGGTGACGACTGGGTGATGGGAAACGCTGATCTATACAGAGATAGAGAGATGCTAATGGCAATTTCCTCAGCATTTGTCTAGGTTGGTGCACACTGCTGTCTGTTAATTATTGACCAGCAAGCTGCTAGCTTGCTCCAAATGATCCCTCTGTGTTTGCATAATCACATTCCTCTCTGGCTGTGGATTTAATGGTTCCAACTTCCAAGCACTGTCTATAGAGGGTATGCGCGTGACATCATCGTACCTGGAAGTTATGCGGGAACGCCCACTGAGTGGCAAAAAACTACTTTCTGGCCTTGACAGCCCATACATCCAAACAGAAAAGTCCTGTCTGGTTGTACTAAACAATGTTAAACTCACCAACATTGCAGCTGTACGAAAGGCTTGAATTATCCTCTTTCTATCTGCAAAGTTTTTGTTCCATAAAAATCCACCATAGAAACGTTATGAGCTACTTTCTGTCAAGAAATGTCCTGCATTTGATTATTTTTGTGCTTGGAAGTGCTTGTTTTCAATGACACAACATTTTGCGTCCTGCATTATGTGACATTTAGAAACGGGTGGTACGCAGGACGGTTGAGTAATTTCCAACGAGCGCTTCCAAACTCCCAACACTCCCAACACATGCTGCTCAATGTCTTGCCACTCAGTCTAGATGAGGGGGGCGTGTCCCGATTGGGAAATCATGCATGTGCATACTCTCTATTCTTCAGCATTCTTCTCGCTATATCTCGATATAGAACAGTGCATGAGACTATTCTTAAAGAGACTTAAAGTTCAACCAGGTGTTTCTATAAACAGGTTGGGCCATCTCTTTGGAATACTCCCTTCACTGTGTCTGTCTGTCTGTCTGTCTGTCCCCTCTTCATTCATCTGGAGCTTTTCATTGAAGGATCCACAGGCAGTGAGAAGGAAGGAGTATGTATAGAGCGCCGGAGTCGTGACATCACTCGCTCATCCCCTGGTTCACGAAAGTGACAAAGTGTCTCGCCGGAATTGTCTGGGAGGTGGCTCTGTGTCGTTTAACACCGTCAGTCACTCATATTTGATACCGTCTGTTTCTAGCGAATATTTAACTAATTCAGCAGCAGTAACATTAGCGTTTTCTCTCAGTCAGTTGATTCTTCATATCCATATGAGTGAAACAGATGGGATGATTTGCTTATTTTTCAAACACAGTTCTTTTTTTTCTAAATATTTTTTATCCTACGATTTTGTAACCCATTTTTCACCCCTGTGCCAATCATCTACTGTGATCCTGGGCTCTACACACCCTCCGCCAACCTGGGGAGAGCAACGGACTTAACTCATGCTCCCTTCATGCCTGAGTGTCCAAGTTGCTCCTTTACACCTGACAGGGGGGGAGTTTCCCTGGTTGGACGTAGCGCGTGGAAGGAACACGTTATTCCAACCAGTTCCTTTCCCCTCCATCAGGCGCCCCGGCTGGCCAGGGGGAGGCGGTTTAGAGACCAGGATTACTGCATGTTTTTGTGAGGGTATCTATCTACCCTAGGGGACACGGGGAGAACATGCAAACTCCACACAGAAAGGCCCTTTCGCCAACCCCGCCTTCGGGTATGGGCACTGATGACGCACACAGTTCTTATGTGAGGCGATCTAAAATCCCCCCTATAGTATGGGGGATTACAATGCAAATAAAAAGTACATGAACCCTCTACCGATATTGACGTCAGACTTCGCTGCTTCTCATGCCGTCTGCCTGGCATGGATCTTAACCTCTGCCTCTGCCTGGCCCAGACCTTAACCATCTGTTCTTCTCCCACTGACTGGGTAAGAAGTCAAACGCCAGTGTGTGTGTTTTTTTTTAACCCATTTAGACCCGAGGACGATTCTACAAATGTCTTCTAAATCCTGACAGGATGTCAGTGGTTCTCAAACATTTTCATGTCAATATATGTAATTGGCCGCCGACCCCCATCTGAAAATATGTTGTTCCTCCAGGGACCCCCCAGAAGCAAAGATTTTAGTTAAAAAATATATTTTGAAAGAATATATATTCAAATATTTGTGCCACAGATTTTTCAAAAATAGCACATCTACAAGCTCCTATATGAGCTTGTAGATCTGCTATTTTTCAATAGTTAAAAGTATAACATAATGCTTAAAACACCAATAAGGGTTTCCCGTTCAGAATGGGTTAATTAACAGTCTGAACAATTCAGTATGGAAACATTGCATTCTTTTTGCAAACATTGCAACAATTTATTTTTGTCGTGTTGCACACAAAGTGCCCAATCCGTTTAGCTCAGAATCATATAGTGTTCTGTCTTTTCTCCCGGGGTTTGACAAATGAAATTTGCCACAACAAAAAGCTCTCTTTAACGAAACATATCTCAAGTCTTTCATAATCCTTTAACTCAAGGAAATCACCACAAATAGTTATTTTTTGGCTCTTATATCGTCATCATATTATTTAGGGCAATAAAAAAAGAGGTTCCTGAGCGTATTTGTGCACAGAGAGATCTCTTGTCTTTTGCTTAAATCATACGTCACATAAGGTTCTGCGGTGTACACTGTCCTTTATGAGATAATAGGTTTTTAATTTAGGTGTTATTATATCATAATATATCACTACACCATCTCATGAACACCACATTGTAACTTAAACTTGTTAAAAAAAATCACACCACCCGTGTGAACTGAGTGGTGCAACTCCCCCCCCCCCCCCCCCCCCCCTCTCTCTCATTATCAGGCAACAGTGCAGCACTCTCTCTCTGTTTCTGGCACAACAGCGCCCCTACTGGTACTATAGTCATACTGGTGCTCATTAACGTCACACGGACACATAGGTGAACACGGACATTGCTGTTCCTTGGAGTGGTCACTCAAAAATCAATACAATAAAATCTAAATCTAAATTAATTTGTCCAGGGGTGACGGAAATCAAAAATCCCCAGATACTTTTTGATATGTAGGAAAATGGATCTCCCGGGGGCACGGTGGCACAGTTGGTAGTGCTGTCGCCTCACAGCTAGAAGGTCCTGGGTTCGATTCCCGCTCGGGGCGCTGTGGGTGCTGGCGGCGTGTTTCCTCCTCCACGTCATCAGTGCCCATACCCGAAGGCGGGGTTGGCGAAAGGGCCTTTCTGTGTGGAGTTAGCATGTTCTCCCCATGTCCCCTAGGGTAGGTACCCTCACAAAAACATGCAGTAATCCTGGTCTCTAAACTGCCTCCCCCTGGCCAGCCTGATGGAGGGGGAAAGGAACTGGTTGGAATAACGTGTTCCTTCCACGCGCTACGTCCAACCAGGGAAACTCCCCCCTGTCAGGTGTAAAGGAGCAACTTGGACACTCGGGCATGAAGGAAGCATGAGTTAAGTCTGTTGCTCTCCCCAGGTTGGCGGAGGGTGTGTAGAGCCCAGGATCACATTAGATGATTGACACAGGGGTGAAAAATGGGTTACAAAATCGTGGGATAAAAAATATATTAAAAAAAAAAAAGGATCTCCCTCTCTGTCTCAGCTACATGTGTACAGTAGTTTGTCTAATTCCAGAGATTTCAGACAGTGTTGAAAAGTCAGCCAGCTGTTTTATGTGTTGTTACTCAACTGATGTTATGTTCCCGTCAATCTCCCAAAGCACAGCAGTGTGAAATGGCAGAGATGCAGCACCAGGGACTATAGGAGACAGGCTATTTTAGACATTGGCACTTAGATGCTAAGTAGGACTTGGCTACAGTCCTTCTATACAGACCAGCCCCCCCTCCCACACACACACACACACACACACACACACACACAGTCCACAACCCCATCCCTGGAGAGTTGTCTGAATGTGGTCCCTTGTCATTCCATACATTCAGTGGCCGTTCTGTGTTCCAGACAACTTGTACCATACCACCACACCCTTTTATCCCATTGCCCTGTTCTAGTGCACTGACTGACCCCCATTTGAAAAATATATATGCCAAGGACCCCCATAAGACAACATGCATTAAGCTACGGTCCACTATTTAATGGCATTTCTATCTCTGGTACCCCAATGTATATTGTAATGTAAAATTAATTCTTAATTTATTTTACTCAGAGAGTGTACAAATATGTACATTCTCAGAGTTACAGACCCATATGGGCCCATTTGGTTCCTAACTATCATTTAGCTGGGGACCCCCTGGTACTCCCTCAAGGACCCCTGGAGGTGTCCCGGGACCCCACTTTGGGAACCAATGATCTAATGGGTCGGACCCAGGACTCTACTCTAATGCTTGCCAGTGGCAAGTGCATTTTCGGGCCAGCTATCAGGCGTTGACAGAACGAGAGGGGAGGGCAACCTGAAAGAAAACTCCCATCTGCCCCAAATTTTTATTTTACCTGCCTTAGTGTCAACACCTGCAACTATATGAATGCAAAACAGAAATACCAGAATGGTACAACCCGTTTTGCACCTAACCGTGATGTACGGCTGTCTCCGTGCACTGCCGTAGCCTACTCATCAGGACCACGCATCCAGTGAGAGAGACTTTGACATTTGAGCTGTGCCTTATCGTAATGACCCAAGTTGTACAACAACAAGCGGGATAATGTTATGCTAGTACCTGCATGGTTCCCCGGCTGGACGTAGCGAGTGGAAGGAACACGTTATTCCGACCAGTCCCTTTCCTCTCCATCAGGCACCCCGGGTGGCTGGCCAGGCAAGGGGAGGGACGTAGTTTAGAGACCAGGATTACTGCATGTTTTTGTCCCCTAGGGGACAGGGGGGGGAGAACATGCAAACTCCACACAGAAAGGCCCTTTCGCCAACCCCACCTCGGTATGGGCACTGGCGACGCGGAGGAGAGAACACGCCCACAGTGTCCCCAGCGGGAATCGAACCCAGGACCTTCTAGCTGTGAGGCGACAGCACTATGCCACCGTGCCCCTCCTCGTGTCTCACATTCTCAGATTCTACAGTGTGTAGAAAGTAAGTGGGTCAGTACAGGCTGCTCTTGAGCCCATTTTGAGGAACACAGTGAACTTTTCCTCCAACGCTCCTCTCCTTGGCTGCGTGCGGTAAACTGTCTGAAATGACCGACTGCCATGATTGTACAAAATGTGGAGTCTCTGGAGCAGCCATGTGAGGCCAGGTCATTTTGTTCTTTAGCGCGATGAAGATCTAGGCAAACATTCTCTCAACACCCGACCCGTGGTGTGACCGAGGTTTACACGCAAAGGCTAGACTGGCTTCAGGCACTGTGGGACACTGCAAGTACTGTTTTGTGTTTTTTTACAGTGTGTTTACAGGTCATGTTGGAGCATCATAAGCAAACTGAGAGGGAAGGCATGTTGATGGGAGTGATCAGTCAAAGGCTTGAACCTAAGGTTATGTTGGGCCTGCCATCATGAGGATGATGATGATCCTGTCCCAGTCCCAGTCCCACCCTCACCCCCAGACTAGCACAAAGCGCACCTCTCCCAGTCTGTTTCACAGGGGATCACTGTGATGGTCTTGGATTACTTACTGTCCCAAATCCACCTCACACCAACCTGTGGGATTAGACGTAGTATAATAAGCTGCACCGTAGTGTCCCTGCAGTGTGCTGGTCGGCGCATACGTCTGTGTGTGCCCGACGATCATTTCTCATACAACAAGCCTTCATTTGTTCAGATCAGTGACTCACCGGGCAGCCTCTTTGAGAGGAGACAGGACGGGGGTGTGTGGGTGGCTTTGTATTGTCCCTAGTTTTGCTGCATCACAGACGCGCGCGCGTTAAGAGCAGCGGCCTCATCTGGCTCTGCCTGCGCTCAAAGTTTTCATTGTCAAACCTTGACCCAGCTATGGTGCTTTTAATAGTGCCTCAGGTTGTCTTTTTCTTTCTTCCTCGTCCTCGGTAAAGAAACTTTAATAACCATTACCCCCTGTGCCTGCGTACATATGTCTCCTCAACGAATGTGCCTGTACTTGTAGCCCGTGAAGGTGTTTCCACTTTGATCCACTGTTTAATGTTATCGTAGTTCGAGGGATACTCCCTTTTTAGACGGTTTGTCTCTCCTGAAGCTACCAAACCAGCCAAACAGTTGATCAACATTCAAACCTTGGCATGTGTCCATGATGGATGAATGTATTTTCCATGTTCTCTTCCTCATCTCTCACCATTATTACTCACGTACGTGTAGGTGTGTATCTATCTGTCTGTCTGTCTGTCTGGGGGTCTGCAGTACCCATGTGAGTCCGACATCCGGTTAGTCCGACCTACGTGGCCAGTTAAGACTGAGGTTAGGGTTAGTGACCTACGTGGCCGGTTAAGACTGAGGTCCATGCACACACAGTCTGTGTGTGTGTGTGTGTGTGTGTGTGTGTGTGTGTGTGTGTGTGTGTCCTTTGTATAGCTATCCTTGTAATCCAATGGGAACAGTTCTCACGGTAGATTGATCAGTGCAAGGTAGAGGGCACTACACACAGGTTGCATAATTTTAATGCCTAATTTATACTCCCATCACACGACTGTCTTGATCTTGATCTTGTCCGCTAGCAACAACATCGTGTGATGGATTATATTTTGAGGTTAAGTTTCCTACTTCTACATTTTCCTTGACTCTCCCTCCTATTTTTGGTTAAGTACGTTGTCATACAATAGATAGTGAAAATAGCTGACCATCTGTACCCACGGACCTCTGCGATTATGACACGTATGAGAGATGTTCTTTAATACCTGCCAAGCCAATGTCAACACTAAAACCGACAGCTGTGCGTGAGGTGCGATTATATAATGGTTTGGAAGAGAATGGCCTAGCTGAGAGTGTACAAATACAACCAAATGGACCCATAACAGTCCATTTGTACAGTCTCAGAGTTTATAGTTATAAAAGGGTCCTTTGGTTCCATTTGTAGTACGGCTAAAGCTACACTGTCACAGTTAGTCACCAGGACAGATCCGGTTGTTGTTTCCACAGACACACGCATAAATACAGATAGACAGATATTTACATTTCACAGCACAATTCTGGAGATATATTCTTGTTTATTCCTATACACAGGTTTAATGTTTGTTTTGTAAACGCCATTGACAATGAAGGGAACGTATTCGTCATCATGTGCCTCATTACGTCATATTGTCTCTTTATTGTTAATGGCGTTTAATGTTTGTGTTTGCACCGTTTGTTTTACATCCCCTAAATCAACGACTTAGACTTTAATATATTAGCGCCCCTCACTTCACACGGGTGTGATTGTTTTTACCCTTAAGTTGTGTGTGGTACCTGATCACCTGGTATATCCAAAAAGAAGTGGTTTGCCACCCTGTGCCACAGTAGTTAGTATCGCAAGTAAACATCAAACTAAGTCATAGAATTCACCCTTTGTCAACTCCTGCCTGTGGTTCTGCCCCTCTTCGCACCCATTGGTTGCTGTTCCGTGGTTGGACAAAAATCCTCTGTCTCCATCCACTACCATTGAAATAAGGTGTTTTTCAGTTGCTTCGTATTGATATTCTGTGCATTCAATTCTTATTTTAAACTTCAGTAAAAAGGAACATCACAGGTGCAGCACAGTGACTGGGCATATCATGTTTGTTTTTAGTTTTTTTCCCAAAATGATGTTTTAGCTATTTCAACATAAACAAGGCGGAACAAGGCAGAAGAGCCTGCTGGTTAGTCTGTCAGGGACCAATCGGAGGCCTTCCGTAGCGCGCATCACAGATAATCTCACCCATTGGTTCTGTACATCAGGGCGCTTTGCTCCAGCTTGTTGTTTGCCATCATTTGAAGCATTTACTGTACTTCACTTAAAAGCTAAATGCTTGTTTACCCCACTGTACCAGCAGGATAATGTCCATTCATAGCCAATAGTAATTAATTTGCCTGTATTGATCTGAGGCAGCAAGCTCAAGCCTCTCGCTGCCTGCTACTTATTGACCTCTGGAGCCATGCTATGACTGCAGGGCCGTGATCTTCACAAAATATCTGTCTGACTGCCCCCTGGTACGAACATGTACGTAGCTGGCTGTTAACGTCCCATAGCTGGGGGGCACGAGTATATTTGTATAAGTTAAGTACATTTTAGTGTGCACACTAAAATAATTTGGTGCACTGATCCATTTTTGTCTTAACTTGTCATTATGTAGCCGTCCAGAGCCTTGAAGTTTGACGTCGCTAGATGGCGCTATTTCTTGGGTTTGTGTATTTGTATTGTATCCCCATATAGGGCGATGTTGGATCGCCTCATATAATTACTATGTTTGAAAAATAAACAAATCATCCCGGCTTTTCTGTCGGGTGGGTTGGCTGTACGTCGTTTATGATATAAATCATATTTGATACGGCCTGTTTCTGGAGAAAATCTAAATAATTCTGCCGGCAAGAGTCTTAAAACTACACTGCCTGAAATCAACGCCGCTCCTAAAATACGTCACGCCCCGCTGTCAATACATTCCTGAGATTCTGAGTTGACGTCAGCAGGCCTGGCATATAAGGCCTCATTCACACCTAAGACACACGTGTGTCCTGTGCATGGCTGTCTTCTGCCCCATGCAACAAGGTTGTGTCGTGAAACCATGTGACTCCCATTGGAAATGCATTGAGGCAGCCATAACACACAGAAGACACACAACACGTGTGTCTTAGGTGTGAATGAGGCCTAATGTAACGGAACAATAAATATCCATAACAAACCTCCCATTCTGTTTTGCCTAGAACTGGAGGTCTGAAAACTCAGTGACATCACAAAGATGTACTTCATAATGTTACTGATTTGCAGAATGGGGGGGACTTTTTAATTATTTACACACAACAACTCTTAAGGTATAATGTATTAATCCCCTTTAATAATAAACTTGGCAGTTTCTGTTTTTGAGCGGTGGGCACACGTCTCCATCATGTAGCTTTGTGTGTCCCTACTGTATGTCTGTCTGTTTAGGTACGACCAACAGGTGAGAAAGGTATTTGTTGACGAAAGTGTCAATACATAGTATATAGTTTTAGTCGTCGTAGCTTATTTTTCATTTAGTTTTCATTTTGTTTTTGTCAGTGAAAAAAGGTAGTCGACTAACATTTTTCGTCTTAGTTTTAGTCGACTTAAACAACACTGGAAGAGAGGGGAGAATCACTTCATATTTGATCTTCTGTCTGTCGGCGTAGTCACACCAAGAAACTCAAACTCTAGTGTGAAATCTGACAAATGCATAATACCATATATGTAAGATGTTTATATCGAGGTCAGACAACTAACTGGTCTTGTCAGGGGCCAGCATGCGCCATAAATTATATCGCGTTTCGGTAAGTAGTTAAGTAAAAATCACACCTGTGTGAACTGAGTGGTGCAACTCCCCTCTCTCTCCCAAACCCCTCCTCTCTCTCTCTCTCTCTCTCTCTCTCTCTCATTAGCAAGCAACAGTACAGCACTATCTCTCTCTGTTTCTGGCACAACAGCGCCCCTACTGGTACTAATAGTCATACTCGTGCTCATTAACCTCACATACATAGGCGTCACACATACTTAGGTGGACACGGACATTGCTGTTCCTTGGAGTGGTTGCACCACTCAAAAATCAGACCCATCTGAAGTGAGTGTTACTGTATTGTACTGTACTGTACTGTACTGTACAGTACAAACACTATAACGCTATTTTCGTGCCCGGACGGACCCAGGGACACACACAGCTGTCTATAGGAGTGTTTGCACCACTCCAAAAAGATGCAATAAGATAAAGATTCATTGATCCCCGGTGGTAAATCCACGTGCAAAAGCCTCTGACCCATGTACTGTACAAGAGTACAAGACGGCACATTTGTTCATGAAACTAATATGATTCAGAGCATGGATATTCTGATGAACCCCAGTGTGTCCTTCGATAAAACAATAACCGAACTCGCACCACACCTTGATGTGTGTGAATGAACAGTAAAGTGTGTGTGTGTGTGTGTGTGTGTGTGTGTGTGTGTGTGTGTGTGTGTGTGTAGTCATCAGGGGTTTGCTCTTCCAGTTAATTGTGTTTTAGGAATCTTTATATTTTTCTCATTCTCCTCCTGACAAAGTAGGTAGTTTGCACACACACACACACACACACACACACACACACACACACACACACACACACACACACAGTGTCACACACAATACACAGCAGTGCTGTACGGAGTGCAATAAACCCCAGAGTGATTAGAGAGCAGTCAGCAGCTGTGGCTCAGGTCTTTACGATCCTGCAGAGCTCGCACAGATCTCCTGACTGCCGTTTTACACCTCCTGTAGCTCTGCCAACTGCCAAGCAGTACAGTACAGTACAGTACAGTACAGTAACGTTTTACACCTCCTGTAGCTCTGCCAACTGCCAAGCAGTACAGTACAGTACCGTACCGTTTAACACCTCCTGTAGCTCTGCCAACTGCCAAGCCACGCCAGTACAGTACAGTACAGTACAGCACAGCACAGCACAGGGCAGGGTACACGGTGTACCCTTCCCAACACAGCTCTCTCTTTCTTTATCCCACTTTTGTTATCACTAAGGTGTGCAGGTTGAGCCATTCTCTCTCTCTCTCTCTCTGTCTCTCTCTCTCTCTCTCTCTCTCTCTCTCTCTCTCTCCATTTCCTCGTGTCTCTCTCTCTCTCTCTCTCTCTCTCTCTCCATTTCCTCGTCTCTCTCTCTCTCTCACCCAGCTGTCTCTTTGTTGTTGACCACGTAGAAGCGATAGATTATTATTCATCAAATCAGATTGTGTTCATTGTTCTTCCATCTCGCTTTCACTCTTGTGACACACACACACACACACACACACACACACGCACACACGCACACACACACACACACACACACACACACACCTTCTGTATGTTGAGCGTAATTGTTTTAGATTCACCACAGCCCCACTTTGTGCTATTGGTTTTCCAAGGACATTGTGTGTGTGTGTGTGTGTGTGTGTGTGTGTGTGTGTGTGTGTGTGTGTGTGTGTGTGTGTGTGTGTGTGTGTGTTTTGCGGGAACAGGCTTGCTACCGCAGCAAAATCACATGCCATGTACTGTATGTACAGTATGCACATGCACGTGCACGGCGGTGGCAGGGAGCCGGGGACCGCGGGCACTAAGCACACACAGCACTGGTTTACAAGGTTAACCCTTTCTGAACGGGAACCCCTTTTGGTGTTTTTTAACCTTATCTATTGAAAAATAGCAGATCTACAAGCTCATAGCACGGCGCTGAGTGCCGCGCTAGGAGCTTGTAGATCTGTTGTTTGTTTTTTTTAAATCATGAAAATGTGGCACAAATCTTTGAGTATTCTTTCAGAGCGACTGTTTTAACCTCAAATAATATTTGCTTCTGGGGGAGGGTCCCTGGAACAAGATATTTTCAGATGGGTCTCCGCAGCCAAATATATATATATGATAATTCTGGGGGTCCTTGACATGAAAAAAGTTGAGAACCACTGACATACAGTAGAAACATAGGGTTTTTCCAGAAACTGCCAGGATTTAGAAGATATTTGTAGAATCGACGGTAGGTCTAAATGGCTTAACGCACCCAGGTACAGTGTTGACAGGAGCAGACGTGTACCTGGTACCAGAGAGAATTGAGCCACGGGACCCATCCCCCCCCTGCCGCCCCTCCCCCCATCCCTTCACCAAACAGTAGCTGTAGACTGTAGAGAGTAGTACGGCTTCAGGCGATTTGGAGGTCTTCCCAAACCAATCAAATGTCGTCTTGTTGTGGGAAAACATTAAAGATGACGACGGTCAGCCCTTCAACCCGTTACTGACTGAAGAGAGAGAGAGAGAGAGAGAGAGAGAGAGGGCTGGAAGGCCTCCAGACATGGATGACAGACAGGGTTATTCAGCTGCGTCCAGTGTTTCTGATCATCGGTGTTATGCGGTGGTCTGGAGGCCGGCTGAGAGGGAAAACATTTAGATGATTAGATGACCACTTGAGTCCCTCTGGGTGTCTGGGTGTCTGTGGAGGGGTGACACTAAGACCTGCACTTGCCTGTCGGGCAAGTGCAGGTCATATTCTACTACGCCGTTCATTTTAACTTTTTGGATATATTAGTGTTTTTTTTAATGATTATATACACTATAACGTGAAAGTATAGCCATGCAAATGCATGGTAGGAAACCTTTTCCATGGCAAGGACCCCAAACTACACTTATTAGCCTAAGACAAGTTTTCACTTAGTTAAGTCACATTTTAGTCACCTGGACTGTTTTAGTGTTAGTCTAGTTTTAGTCGACTAAATATCATAGGATTTTAGTCGACTAAATCTACAGTTGGTTTAGTCGACTAAAATGTTTTTTTTGGCGGGCCTTGATGCCGCCGTAATGACGTGTTTTTACACTTGCTGAAAATAGCCGATCTAATAATTGATAATTGATAATTCTCTCCCTGGAAATAAAAACGTCTTATTT
The DNA here is from genome assembly GCF_963924005.1 of Protomyctophum bolini. Taxonomy (NCBI): domain Eukaryota; kingdom Metazoa; phylum Chordata; class Actinopteri; order Myctophiformes; family Myctophidae; genus Protomyctophum; species Protomyctophum bolini. Next base: position 7,568,216 of record NC_137870.1, read on the forward strand.
GTTGACGCAATTGTCAGTATAGTTAGTCTTAGTTTAAGTCATCATACTAGCTTAGTTTTCATTTGGTTTCCATTTAGTTTTCGTCAGTGAAAAAAGGTAGTCGACGAACATTTTTCGTCTTAGTTTCAGTCGACGGAATCAACACTGGTTCCTTTGGAATGCCTCTCTGTCCCCTGTTCATCCGCTCAGCCTCACACCGTTGACAGAGTCCCTTGTGTTGCACTCCGGCAGGCCAGGGATATCCCATGGTGACACATGACTTCTTAAGGGGGATCACCATATTATTTCATGGAAGAGGTTGAGTCACTGAGAGAACACTGCTTTTTTTTAGGATTCCTTGTGACCTCATGTGTGTCTGTCATGAGGCCCAATGCTGACTCCAAAGCTTGTTGAGTACACTAGTGCTGAATGAGGTCACTGGCCTGCCCTGGTTTCTAAGCTGTTTAACTGGTCAGATAGACAGACAGACAGACAGACAGACAGACTCTGCAGGAGAGATGAAGAGACATGAATGAAAAGGGACAAATTGACTGTGTCTATATCCCTGTTAACACCCAGCCTTGCAATACTACAACATATTTTAATTATTTAATTAATTCATTAATTAAAACATTATTTTTTTAATGTTATTTATTCCACCTGAACGTCATCAATTGATGTTCATTGCAATGCCATTGGTCCTGATATTTGCATATAAATAGTAAATACCTCCCACAGAGGCTGAAATTCTGCACAAACTCTGATAAGTCCTATAGTAGTAAAAAGTAGTAAGTAAGGTTGAAAGGTAGAAATTAATCTGGGTTTTACAGGGATATCAGCAGTAAAAGTGCTGAAGGCAGCACAAAGACAAATCCCCTTATGCTAAGGTATCATAATAGTAGTGTGGGTGTGTAGTACACGTGCTGTACACACAAACGCACAACGGGGTGTCTTGTGCATGTGGCTCACTGTACAACACAATTCTCTCTTTCTCTCTCTCTCTCTCTCTCTCTCTCTCATATGTCTTATGAACTGTAATCCTGGGTGCTACTCTCTCTCTCATGTCTTATGAACTGTAATCCTGGGTGCTACTCTCCCTCTGTCAACCTGGGGAGAGCCCGAACTGAGCCCATGCTTCCTTCAATGCATCAGGGGTGAGAACGAAGTCCGCTTCTTATCTTAATATCTATCATCCAACGAGTGAGTTTCCACCGGTAGGACGTACGACATGGCGCGTGGAAGGAACCTGTTATTCCAACCGGTTCCTTTCCCCTCCACCAGGCGCCCCCGCTGACCAGGGGAGGCAGTTTAGAGAATAGGATTACGGGCCGGCATGTTTTTTTGTGAGGGTAGCTAACTAACCTATCCTAATAGGGGACACGGGGAGAACATGAAAACTCCACGCAGAACGGGCCTTTCGCCAACCCCGCCTAGGGTGTGTGGGCGCTCGCTGATGACGTGGAGGAGAGGACCCGGCCCACAGCGTCCCCGGCTAGGAATCTAACCCGGGACTTTCTAGCTGTGGGGGGGGGGGGGGGGGGGGGGCGCTGTACCAACTGGACTTTATTGTCTCTGCAGCTTCTGTGCCTCCTCCAGACATTCTGTTGGAACTTGGAATAATGGGTATAAATGTATCCTAGTCATCTGACTGGAGTTAGTGCTCCAATAGTCTGGAGTGGCACCAGCGGGTGACGCACGTACACGCACGCACGCGTGCACACACACACACACACACACACACAGACTAAGGAGAACAATACTTTCTTTTTAGGCAACTCAAGTAGAGCTGCCTTTGGAGGGGCTACAGTTTCTGTTCTTTGCTTTGATAAGAGAGTGCAGTGTAGGCACCACCACACACACACGCACACACACAGGCAGGCTTGTACAAATAAATCACTCAACAGCCTTTTTTATCCTACACTACCTTACCTAACTTCATTAAAACCGAGAGATAACAAGTGTCGTGTTTTCAGTTCTCACCTCACTGTTTTGTGTGTGGCCCGCGAGTGCGCGCACGTGTACGTACATACGTATGTACGTAGGTACGTATGTATGTGAATGAGAGAAAATGGTCAAAAAAAGCCATTCTAACCTCCTGTGTCTGTGTTTTTCAGCCCAGAATGTGACCGTAGAGGAGATCGTGTCGGCCTACAGACAGGCCTGCCAGAAGCTGAACTGTAAACCCATCGCCAAAGTGCTCAAACAAATACAGGTATGGCTCAACTAAACACACACACACACACACACCAGAACCTGACAGACAGATGCACACACACACGCACGCACACATGCACACACATCTTATAATCACACGTACAGTATGCGCACAACGCACACATGCATGCGTGTTTCGAAACTACGTGCGGAGCAACGCAATTCATGTTTAATAAAGAAGCTGAGCCGTGGAGAGCCATGCACACACACACACACACTCGGTTAAACTTTGAGCTTGAATCTGGTACGTGTAAAACCAACCAAGGGCCTTCTAGTGATAAACAAATCCATATCAGGGATGGTTTTGTCAGGGATCGTCTTCTTCGAACAAAACAAAGAGGTATATGTGAGCGCACACCAGTAGTGGGGAGGTGCTGACCGCAGGAGATACAACTTGAAAAAAAAGGGAAAGAGGCCGCATGCACAGCTCCTAGTCAAGATGCAAGAATTATTTATTGAACCCACGTTTCGGCAAAACGAGATGCCTTCATCAGCGTGTATGACTTTATTATACCCTGATGAAGGCATCTTGTTTGCAGAAACGTCGGTTCAATACAGAAGCAATGATATGAGTTAAAAACGTTGGCTCTGATATTCAAAGATTTGCACCATATTTTCGTGATTTAAAAAAAAATAGCATATCTACAAGCTTGCGGTTTTGTGAAGGATGAGGGGACTCCCTCATATGAACGAGACGGTTTTAAGTGCCTGCATTCTTTTCACCTCCTACTGTAGCTTTATGTCGACACCAAAGAGGTGAGGACCGACCCGAGACAATAATGACAATAAGACATACAGTATTTCCTCTTTATAGTTGTCCAGTAATTAATTACATTAAGATGATGGAAGCCTGATGCTGGATGAAGGTGTAATCTGTAAAGCTAAGCTAGGACTGGACAGAGAAGTTACTGTCGTGTGTGTGTGTGTGTGTGTGTGTGTGTGTGTGTGTGTGTGTGTGTGTGTGTGTGTGTGTGTGTGTGTGTGTGTGTGTGTGTGTGTGTGTGTGTGTGTGTGTGTGTGTGTGTGTGTGTGTGTGTGTGTGTGTGTGCGTGTGCGCTGTAAACTGGGTCAACGATGATTTGAGGTTCTGGTTGTGTGGCTTGTAGGCCAAATGGTCACAGCTTCCTGCACGGCGGGCCTTAAAGTGTGCCTGGCTCTCGTGTTAACCCATTCTGACCTGAGATCAGATTCATACGAGGTTTCCACTGGACACACACTGGTCTGATTATAACCCATTCTGACCTGAGATCAGATTCTAAAAATGTCAGTCGCTCTTCGATTTTTCAAAAATAGCAGACCTACAAGCTCGTATCGCGCCACTCGGTGGCGCGATATGAGCTTGTAGATCTGCTATTTTTCAATAGGTAAAGCATAACATGATGCTAACACCAAAATGGGTGCCCGGTCAGAATGGGTTAATGGAAAATGCATTCATTCCACCCCTCCCTCCCTCCCTCCCCCCCTCCCTCCCGCCCTCACCAACAAACATGCAGCCTTGTTTACAGTACATGCAGTTGGTGGAGAGAGAAAAAAAAGCACTTACTCTGACCCTCAACAACAACAATAACAACACTATAGCTATTAGCTTATTGTATAGCCAGTGATGGGGAATCTAGGTCAATTGAAGCCTATTTTTGTATACTATACGCTTAGCGCCATTGCCGTAGAGCAATGGCAATTGCCCTTTTATATAATATAGTGCATTCGATCGATCAAGCCATAATGCTACTTACGTTAGCATCGGTATAGCTAGCTAGCTGTTGTTGTCACAAGACTCTGTCGCCCATCTTAGATCGTCGTCACCATAATAATCCATTCTATCCGTTTCTATCCTATGCCATGTCCTCAGATGCCATTTTTGGTCAAAACGACGTTTCTTTGACGGCACAGAGCCGCCGATGTGGAGCCCTCCAGTGCCCCGGTGTAGACCCATTATGTAAACAACAGTTGAACGAGACCTGTTAACCCATTCTGACCTGAGATCAGATTCATACGAGGTTTCCACTGGACACACACTGGTCTGATTAACCCATTCTGACCTGAGATCAGATTCTAAAAATGTCAGTCGTTCTTCGATTTTTCAAAAATAGCAGACCTACAAGCTCGTAGCGCGCCACTCGGTGGCGCGCTATGAGCTTGTAGATCTGCTATTTTTCAATAGCTAAAGCATAACATGATGCTACCATAATGGGTTCCCGGTCAGAATGGGTTAAACTTACTATAGGATAATACTACTTCCGATAGTCTGGAAATGTGGCTTTTCAAAATGAGAGCTCTACTGCAGGGAATAATGCTGGCGTGAATTAGATCCTAATTTTTCAATAAGCGGGCTAAGTGTTAAGTAAATATATCACTACTGCAATGTAGATGTACTGTTTTTTTTTTTTTACAAAAGTATTGGCATTAAAATGTACTGAAATAAAAATACTAATTATGCCAAAAGAATAACCCATTTCAAGTTTTCAAATGTATACAAATGCAACACATTGTGAGCTTGTAGATCGACTTTTTCGGATGTATGTTTTGTAATCATAATCAAAAGACTACAAAGTAACTATAGTAACTAAAGTTTTCAAATGAACGTAGTGGAGTAAAGTATTTTGAATCCGATGTGTAGTGGAGTGGAAGGAAAAGTATTTGGAAATCGGAAATACTCAAGTAAAGTGCAAATTCCTCAAAATTGTACTCGAGTACATTACTTAAGTAAATGCACTTAGTTACTTTTCACACCGCTGATTGCATCACGTGTGCGCACAGGGAGCCAGGGAGTCTTTCTGCGGAATGTCTGTGAATGGATTAGTACTCGTTGGCATGCTGGGGGTTAAATGCCTCAGCCTTGTGAATATTGTCAATAGAGTTGGATAGTGTGACATGCATGTTTCTATGTCAGTGGTTCTCAAACTATTTCATGTCAAGGACCCCCAGAATTATATGTAATTGGCCGCCGACCCCCATCTGAAAATATGTAGTTCCAGGCGGGGCACCGGGTGCCGCGCTATGAGCTTGTAGATCTGAAAATAATAATAATAATGGTGGAACATGGTGGAACGTGCGCTGCTCCCGTGCGGTGGAACATGCGCTGCTCCCGTGCGGTGGAACGTGCGCTGCTCCCGTGCGGTGGAACATGCGCTGCTCCCGTGCTTGCGGTTATGGTTATGGTTAGGGTTTGAGGTTGGTTCACGATGTCATGCTGTACTGATGTTGGTACCATTAGGAGAGATAACAGGCAAAACGTTGATCAAAATAACAATTATTGTACATGCTCTAATTATGTACGGTACCACACCAAATGTAAGAGATGGTAATCTTTGGCGCGCGCACACACACAGTCACACACACACACACACACACACAGTCACACACACCAACGCTGTGGGAGGGAGGGAAGCATGTTTCCTGATTATCTTTTTCCTGAGCTGAAGCAGGCTGCAATTTGAGCCGGTCTCAGCCATCCTGCTGAATAGAACACTGACTCAGACAACAACGGTTGTCTGACATCGACAATCTACAATCTATTCTAGACCGAGAGGGGGAGGTCATGTGGCGCTTTGAGGAAGCTGTCTGACAGAAAGAAACGCTGTTATGAATCCATAACTCTGTTTCTCTTTTGTGTGCTTGTCTGTCACAGAGAGAGTAGCCTGGGGTCCACCTATGCTTTCTATAATAATAATAATAATAATCTAGACACAGTTGCACGACATAAGACTAAATAATTAGAGCGACAGAGAGTGTGTGTGTACGTGTGTGCGTCAATTTAACAAAGGTGCATTCGATCAGAAATCAGCAGTGAGAGTGATCGACATTTGCGCTACTCTATGTCGAATTGAAGTGGACAAATACAATATTTGTATTTGTTGCATCCCATATACAGGTATGGCAGAGTAACGCTAGTGGGTCACTGCTGCTCCTCACTGCAGCAACAAGAGTAACACTATGGGTTACTGCTGCTCCTCACTGCAGCAACACTATGGGTTACTGCTGCTCCTCACTGCAGCAACAAGAGTAACACTATGGGTTACTGCTGCTCCTCACTGCAGCAACCAGAGTAACACTATGGGTTACTGCTGCTCCTCACTGCAGCAACCAGAGTAACACTATGGGTTACTGCTGCTCCTCACTGCAGCAACAAGAGTAACACTATGGGTTACTGCTGCTCCTCACTGCAGCAACCAGAGTAACACTATGGGTTACTGCTGCTCCTCACTGCAGCAACCAGAGTAACACTATGGGTTTCTGCTGCTCCTCTCTGCAGCAACAAGAGTAACACTATGGGTTACTGCTGCTCCTCACTGCAGTAACACTATGGGTTACTGCTGCTCCTCACTGCAGCAACAAGAGTAACACTATGGGTTACTGCTGCTCCTCACTGCAGCAACAAGAGTAACACTATGGGTTACTGCTGCTCCTCACTGCAGCAACAAGAGTAACACTATGGGTTACTGCTGCTCCTCACTGCAGCAACAAGAGTAACACTATGGGTTACTGCTGCTCCTCACTGCAGCAACCAGAGTAACACTATGGGTTACTGCTGCTCCTCACTGCAGCAACAAGAGTAACACTATGGGTTACTGCTGCTCCTCACTGCAGCAACCAGAGTAACACTATGGGTTACTGCTGCTCCTCACTGCAGCAACCAGAGTAACACTATGGGTTACTGCTGCTCCTCTCTGCAGCAACAAGAGTAACACTATGGGTTACTGCTGCTCCTCACTGCAGCAACACTATGGGTTACTGCTGCTCCTCACTGCAGCAACAAGAGTAACACTATGGGTTACTGCTGCTCCTCACTGCAGCAACCAGAGTAACACTATGGGTTACTGCTGCTCCTCACTGCAGCAACAAGAGTAACACTATGGGTTACTGCTGCTCCTCACTGCAGCAACAAGAGTAACACTATGGGTTACTGCTGCTCCTCACTGCAGCAACCAGAGTAACACTATGGGTTACTGCTGCTCCTCACTGCAGCAACAAGAGTAACACTATGGGTTACTGCTGCTCCTCACTGCAGCAACACTATGGGTTACTGCTGCTCCTCACTGCAGCAACAAGAGTAACACTATGGGTTACTGCTGCTCCTCACTGCAGCAACAAGCAGAGAGAATCACAGAAGGCATGATGATCTCACCAGTCTGAGTCACATACTGTGGGACAGGACACAAAACAGCAAATGTGTTATTATTTGTTCTTCTGTCACACTCATTTGTCACACACGCACGCACAATCCTTGCCTTTCACCGGGGTCTCTCTAGCGACAGAGCTTTGGCCATGCAAAGGCGCGTGCATGTTTCTCCGAGGCTCAACGCAAGGCGAGCCTCCAGCGCCATCACACGCTCTGCTGACGCATGTTGACAGTCACCTCGCCCACGCACGTTCTCTCTCTCTCTCCACCACCACACTCTGGAACAGCAGGGTGGAAGGAGGAGTCCCTGTGACATCACAGGAGTCCCTGTGACATCACAGCCACTTGTGGAAAGACGCATGCATGTGCTAAACGGCTGCTGTGGAATGGATGCCTGCCTGGGCCTCATCGAGAGCTACAGGCTATAGGCACATTTTATATGGTATATACTATATAAACGCTATAGGCACATTCTATATGGTATATACTATATACAGGCTATAGGCACATTTTATATGGTATATACTATATACAGGCTATAGGCACATTTTATATGGTATATACTATATACAGGCTATAGGCACATTTTATATGGGTATATACTATATACAGGCTATAGGCACATTTTATATGGGTATATACTATATACAGGCTATAGGCACATTTTATATGGTATATACTATATACAGGCTATAGGCACATTTTATACTATATACAGGCTATAGGCACATTTTATACTATATACAGGCTATAGGCACATTTTATATGGTATATACTATATACAGGCTATAGGCACATTTTATATGGTATATAGTATATAAACGCTATAGGCACATTTTATATGGGTATATACTATATAAACGCTATAGGCACATTTTATATGGTATATACTATATAAACGCTATAGGCACATTTTATATGGGTATATACTATATACAGGCTATAGGCACATTTTATATGGGTATATAGGCACATTTTATATGGGTATATACCATATCGTTGCTGTCTGGCAGAAATCTCCATATTCTGACTTTTTGTGTTTTTTTTGTGGTCCAGGCACCTTGGCCGGTAGTCCCAGGTCTGGCAGTGTGCCGCAGGTTCGACTCCCGATCCTGACGGCTTTTACTTCATGTCACCACCCCCATCTCTCTCCCCATTTTTCCAGTCAGCCTACTGTCTGAATATAAAATAAAGGCGAAAGATGGAAAGATTATACATTTAATGGGAACCCCTTTTGGTGTTATACTTTAGCTATTGAAAAACAACAGATCTACAAGCTCATAGCGCGGCACCGAGTGCCGCACTACGAGCTTGTAGATCTGCTATTTTTTTTAAATTGAGAAAATGTGGCACAGATCTTTGAATATATTTGCTTTCAGAAACTCTTTGCTTGAAAACCACTGATATAGAAACAGGGTTTTTCCGAAAACAGATTTTTTTTTTTTTTTAGAATCTGGTCTCAGTCCTAAATGGGTAAGCCTTTATCACACAATCTTTCCCTCCTCTCTCTCTCTCTCTCTCGTCCAGTACACACTATGTCATTTATGCTTAGTCATCCTCTGAATAAGCTGGATGTATAAACACGGGAGTCTAACCAAATGGCGGGCTAAAGAGGGAGGGAGTAGGAGGAGGAGGGGGGTGGCGATGGGCGAGCCATTTACAGTTTGATTTTTTTCCATCGCTCCCTCTGTGCTATAAATGCTTTCCTTATTTACACAGTACACGTGGCAAGCAGCCAGGCCAGTGGAGGAGGGAGGGTGGGGGGAGCCTCCTTACAGCCTATGTACTGTACATTGGAACGGGGAAGTGGTTTCTATACGTCCCGTGTGTTTGTACGAGTGCGTGTTTAGCAGCTGTGTGTTGAATGCACGCTCCTCCGTATAGCTAATAGCACCTTTCCCTGCAGCAGCGCCGCCTTGGGACCTGGACACTTGGCGGCCTTGTGTCACATTGCCGCCCGCTGCCTGTGGGTCCCGCGGCCTAAAGCCTCATTGTGCGCTTTGTCGTGCGGGCCGCGGCGTCATCGACCCCGCAGATGACGCAAATAACTGCCCAAATCTGTCATCTTTCGGTTTGGAGACGCTGTCGTCGTGATAAAGTGACGAATTAGGTGTTATTAAACCATTTAGAACTGACCTCGATTCTACAAATGTCTTCTTCTAAATCATGACAGTTTTCTGAAAAATCCTCAAGTCAGTCGTTCTCAAACATTTTTCACGTAAAGGACCCCCAAAAATATACGTAATTGGCCAGCGACCCCGATCTGAAAATAATTATGTTGCCCCCCCCCCCCCAGTATATTCAAAGATTTGCGCCACATGTTCACAATTTTAAAAAAAATAGCAGATCTTCAAGCTTGTAGATCTGGTAAGGTATAACATAATGCTTAAAACACCAACAGGGGTTCCCGTCCTGAATGGGTTAAAGTAAGTAGTGACAGTTGATTGGCTAACAAAGCCCATACGTACAGCACGGAATGTACGGTACAGAAATACAGTGTTGCTTTCTAGAGCGACTACATGGTATCTGTAGTAATGTAATGTACAGTAGCGTGCCAGTAATGTTAAAACCTTGCATGTGATTGTACATATTCAGATATACACATCATCCACCTGCTATATATGCTGCCCAGTGACCAACACTTCTATTGTAAGTAACATGAAAGCCCAGTGTGCTGAGCGCAGGCATATCATGTTCCTCATTCATAAACGCCCGTCACACACACACACAAAGCCATAGTTACACACACACACACACAAAGCCATAGTTACACACACACACACAAAGGCTTGGTAGCGGAGAAGGAAGTGATTTCAAGCCAAGGACAAACGATCTTTGAAGGCTGTTCAGGAGCAAGTAGTGCAATTAGATCTTAGGGTACTAGCCGTTCTGTTCAGGAGGTAGCTTTTCTATCCCTCTCACACCGTCGCCCAAACCACATGCTTGTAACGTGCGGTCCACCCTCACCAGTGGCGTGCACAGACGTTTAGAGGGGCAAGTGCTCAAGTGAAAAAAGGGCACCTTGTGCAGCGCGTGGAACCGGCCGGTTGTCTTTAATAGTGTGAGATTTATAGATTTTGGGGCATGAATAATATATTGGAAGCTTTTTTTTTTTTATCAAGAGTTGTTCAATGTCACCTTGGTCCACATATTGTACAGTGTAAACTGTACAATATCTTTGTAGCGCACGTCCGACCCTCACCATATCTTTGTAACGCACGTCCGACCCTCACCATATCTTTGTAACGCACGTCCGACCCTCACCATATCTTTGTAACGCACGTCCGACCCTCACCATATCTTTGTAACGCACGTCCGACCCTCACCATATCTTTGTAACGCACGTCCGACCCTCACCATATCTTTGTAACGCACGTCCGACCCTCACCATATCTTTGTAACGCACGTCCGACCCTCACCATATCTTTGTAACGCACGTCCGACCCTCACCATATCTTTGTAACGCACGTCCGACCCTCACCATATCTTTGTAACGCACGTCCGACCCTCACCATATCTTTGTAACGCACGTCCGACCCTCACCATATCTTTGTAACGCACGTCCGACCCTCACCATATCTTTGTAACGCACGTCCGACCCTCACCATATCTTTGTAACGCACGGCCGACCCTCACCATATCTTTGTAACGCACGTCTGACACTCACCATATCTTTGTAACGCACGGCCGACACTCACCATATCTTTGTAACGCACGTCCGACCCTCGCCCACACCAGTTAGACCAAAATGGTTGCACAAAAGTCATTTTTCATCCACTTTCAATGTGGCATCCCTATTCTGGGCAGCTGTCATTATTGTAAAAAGAAAAGTCCAAAAAAAGAGAGGGATACTGTGTAAAGAAATAAAAATATTCAAAAAGTTGTAAAAATAGAGAAAATAATCTTCATGCTCCTTGATGTGACACGTTGTGAGCTTGTAGATCTGCTATTTTCGGCAATCAGTGTACGCAAAATGTTTTTATGGTATTAATAAATTCGTTTTGGGCCAACAACATCTTATAGCAGCTCCTCCCAACTGGTTATCGTTATCGGGTAATAATCCCTCTCAGTTTGGCCACACATCTCATTAGCTAGGACTTCATTAGCTAGGACTTTTTTTTAAATTATTATTAAAAAAAAATTGGCAACAGTCACCTGTTTCTTCTGGTGCCTGGCAACCACATTGAGCCCGTTGGGTCATGAACCCTGCTGTTCTGTCCAGCTAGATTCACCCCGCTGGGCTCCAACATGGAGGTCATTGAGTGCACGGTGAAAGGGCTGGGCCGTGCACTGGAGAGGGATTTGCACGGTGCATATTTTGGAGTGGCAGCTTTGTGCGTGCGTGCGTGCGTGCGCGCGCGTTTCTATGCAGGAATAGGACACAATAAGGAATAAAATGTAATTGTGTCCAGTTGGTATTCCATACTGTGTTAATACAGTATAACGTAAACAGCTGGGGGTGGTTATATTTGGTCTCCCTGCTCTTCACACACACACACACACACACGCATGTACGAGTTCTGTTCAGGAATCATCATGTCCTGCTGTTCTTTATAGACGTGCCGTAATTCACCTTAAGCTAAGCCCCGCCCTCTCCCACGTAGACACTTGGACACTGTCCAGCCAGGCTCACTCATGCCAATGTAAATATCATGGACTTTACACATCAAATTAGGGATGCACCGAAAGGGAAATTCTTGGCCCCGAAACCGAATATAGGAAACAGTTGTGGCCGAAAACCGGTCAATTGTTATGTAAGATATATTGATCCTGTCATCTGCCACGTGGAAGACCTCTCTGTGTAAAAAAAAAACAAAAAACTGTTCATGGATTTCTGTAGACAAGAAATAATTTAAAAAAGTCTAGACTGCTGGAGGGGAGTGCAGGTGCCCACACACAGTGGCCTGCACTATGGATTATATTTCATACCTCCATATTTATGCCAAATATCTCAATAGTGATACAATATATACAGTACATGGATTAACACTTATTTTATATTTTAACCCATTTAGATCTGAGGCCGCATCGGTTTCGACCTTATAGCTTTTAACCACTCTCTAACCATTATTTTAAACTTTACCGGTTGAAAAATGGCAGATCTACAAGCTCATAGTGCGGCAGTGAGTGCCGCGCCACGAGCTTGTAGGTCTATTTTAGAAGAATCGTGAAAATGTGTCACAAATCTTTGAATATATATACCGGTATATTCTTTCAGAATTTTTACTCAAAACTTTGCTTCTGGGGGGAGGGTCCGTGGAACAACATATTTTTAGATAGGGGTCCGCGGCCAAATACAGATAATTCTGGGACTCCTTGACATGAAAAATGTTGAGCACCACTGACATAGAAACATAGGTTTTTCAGAAAACTGTCATCATGATTTAGCAGAATCAGTTCTAAATGGGTTACAATAAGGCCCCTTTTCCACCGGTTGGTTCCCAATGGGAACCGGTTCAGTTCTTTTTGGTTCTTAGTCCATGAGCCAGAACTCCAAAAATTGGAACGTTAATTATGAATTGAGTGGGCAAAACCATACCTATATTAGATTGTTATCACCAGTTGAGTACTTACACGAAGACAATGATTTATTGTATTAAATATGCAAATGAGGCATTATTTGTTCTGCCGTGCCTGACCAATTCAGTCTCTGGTGTGTGCTATACTAGACCAAACTGGTCTGCTGAAATCCCTGTTGTACACATGATTTTTTTTCTCTGTTTTGTTTGTTCTCTTTATTTCTTTAGGAACTGAAGGATCTGACCCAGCGAAACGAATGCCTCGATCTCAAAGGTACGAACAAACGGCTTGAAACGTGATTCCCATCGTTTGTTTTGTAATCAACAGGCTTTTCGCCAGGAACATCAACAAGTGGGGCAGTAGGCTCACAAGTTTAAGTTTTATAGTCTGATGTAAAATGATGAATACAAAATGTTTCTGCTCATTTAAAAAAAAAACTAGAACACTAAAACTGTGTAATTGTCACCACGACTGATTGATTGATTGAATATTTTATTAGACAGAATGTAAAAACCGTACAGTCAAACACTTCCACAAGTCCAAAAGGGATAGCACAAAGAAAGTCCTTGCGGTCTCGCTTCCAGTCCAATGTTTACAGTATGTGATTTACATAATGTTGCTGAGGTGGGTGAGTCCTTGGGTAGCTTCATGATGCTCTGTGACATCATAGAAGGTAGGTTTGTTTCCCATTCCACATCCCTGAGGGTACGTCGCTAACCTCTCCTATATATAGCTATAGAGCGTCGCAGTCCCGCCCCCTCGAGAGACCCGGGAAAAGAAATCCCCGTTCATTAATTTTCCTCATAGACTTTTCAGAAAGTATTTATTTAAAGACGTTTACGCCGCGGACAAAGCCAACTCTTGTCGTGACAAATCATGACAACAAACAAAACATTTCGGGCCGAACAAATAATTGGAAAGAAGAAGAAAACGGCAGGTTACAACACTTTTTTTGTTGTTTTTCTTCTTTGTAATTATTTGTCACGACAAGAGTTGGCTTTGTACGACGCTTATAAGGTCTTTAAATAAATACGTTTTGAAATGCATTGGGAACTATTTGTCGTCATGAAAGGGGGCAGGACTGTGACGCTCTATAGTGTAGATTTTTGTCCTAACACAAACATTAAATGCCATTCACAATGAATGGAGAATGTACGCCATATGTAGACGAGCAAATCGGTATCTTTGTTAAATTCCCATTGACAATGAATGGTCAATTTACGTCATATGTGGAGGAGCAAATGGACATGTTTTCATGATGATGTACGATGATAAGAGCGCCCCTCACTTCACACGGGGATGGTTTATTTTTTAAACAGGCAGGTGTTCAGGTGAATTTCGAAGTGTGAAATTGACCGTTAAAATGATTGATGTCTTTATCAAGCGTCTGCTTGCTATTTACAGACCAGCATAGAGTAGATTAGATTGTGAGGTTTTTCCTCTCCCTACCTTTTGTTTCACTTGCAAATCACAACCTCAGCAACCACTTTATTATTGTTAGACTAGAAGACGGTATAATATTAAGACATTTTTAGAATCTGATCTCAGGTCAAAATGGGCTAATCTCCTTGTGTTTCTATAGGTGAGAAGCTGGACTACAAGGCATGCGAGTCCCTGGAGGAGGTTCTGAAGAGGGTCCAGTTCAAAGTGGTGGACCTGGAGCAGACCAACCTGGATGAAGACGTAAGTCCACCGGATCTCTTTTCTCTCGTCCCTGCCTTGTTTTCTCTTCTGTTCCCCCTCGCCTTGCACCGACAGGATATGGAGTGTTTCCCATGCTTTGACTGATAACTGCAGATGTCTGTGCAGTGTGTGTGTGTGTGTGTGTGTGTGTAAACACCATTAAGAGAGTTCTGGGTCTCGTAGACACGCACGGATGAAGACCGCTTTGCCCCAGACGAGTGCTGGGACACGGGCCTGACCACTTCCTGTCACGCACCCTCTCATGCGCAGATAAAACTCTACCCTGGGCGGCTTGGGGCCGCCGCGTGCCTCTCGCACAACAAGGATAGAAAACCATCATCATAATTTATTTAACCCATTCTGACCTGAGATCAGATTCTAAAAATGTCTATTACATCCTGACAGTTTCATTATTAACCCATTCTGACCTGAGATCAGATTCTAAAAGTGTCTTCGATTTTTCAAAAGATCGCAGACCTACAAGCTCGTAGCGCGCCATGAGCTTGTAGATCTGCTATTTTTAAATGGCTAAAGCATAACGTAATGCTAACACCAAAACGGGTTCCCGCCTAAAATGGGTTAACTCACGACCATGATCACATGGTTTGGACTCAGCACAGATTCATAAAAGTATACAATCGAAAGTATACAATACATTACAGATTACACAATATACATAGACATATTATCGGAAGGCTTTCCCTATTTGTACAGTGGAAGAACATTTTTCAGAAAAGCACTCAATTTGTAGATTACTTTTTGTTTTTCCAGATTTTAGTAATGCAATTAATTTAAACATGGAAGGGTGGCCAATATTCTTACATTCCAACACAACATGATACTCCTCTCCAATTCTGGCTTCATTACATAGGTTACAAATCCTCTGACTTCTTTCCAGTCCTTTATATCTACCGATGACCTTTGGGACTTTGTGTTGTTTAGCCTAAGGTTGCAAATAGCCTGTCTATACTTACGGTTTTCACATAGAAGGTATTTTTCTAATTTGAACTGTGTTCAACATAGATAGTCACATGATGTCATACTGTTGAGTTCACTTTGCCAAACGCTTGTTTTGCGTGAGTCGTGACTCTGTCAGATGGATGTTATTATTCATACAAACACACTAAGGACATTATCCACATCGAAGACCACACAACGTGTCGGTAAACGAGGACAACATGGTAGTGTCAAGAGCAGAGTGGCATGAGAAAATGAAGGGGAACGTCTGCCATCATATGCCTGGCTGCTTTGTTGTCACTGTTCTGGCTGTCTGTGACTCATCTCCCTACGATGTAGCCAGACTGACACACACACACACACACACACACTTATGACACACTGTGTCACTCACAGTTCCCAATACACAACCATGCGCTTGCGGTGATCGGGGCGTTTAAGAGAGTGAGCCACATCCCGTCCGTGTCTTTCCTGTCATCTCACCACGTTAGCCTTGGTGTTAATGAACGCCCACGCTCCATTTTTCATCGGCACCGTCACAAATTGCAGCCGGCCACACACCACGGCCATCCATCTTAGGGCTCGTTGTTATTTTAGGTATCGCTGAGTCACCGAGGAAGTGGGATGGATGGACATATTCCCCCCGGAGCGCTGAAGAGCCTGTTGCTCCTCATGCATGATAGTGAGTGTGAAATGATGGAATGGGGAAGTGCTGAGCACGGAGTTGGAGTGTTGTTTACTTCATGGACTGGATGGACTCCTGAGTCCTCCACTGAATGTTCTGCCCGCTTGTCATGGTCAGTGAGTGATGAGTGTCATGGTCAGTGAGTGATGAGTGTCATGGTGAGTGAGTGGTGAGTGTCATGGTCAGTGAGTGGTGAGTGTCATGGTCAGTGAGTGATGAGTGTCATGGTCAGTGAGTGATGAGTGTCATGGTGAGTGTCATGGTCAGTGAGTGATGAATGTCATGGTCAGTGAGTGATGAGTGTCATGGTGAGTGAGTGGTGAGTGTCATGGTCAGTGAGTGATGAATGTCATGGTCAGTGAGTGATGAGTGTCATGGTGAGTGTCATGGTCAGTGAGTGATGAGTGTCATGGTCAGTGAGTGATGTGTGTCATGGTGAGTGAGTGGTGAGTGTCATGGTCAGTGAGTGATGAATGTCATGGTCAGTGAGTGATGAGTGTCATGGTGAGTGTCATGGTCAGTGAGTGATGAGTGTCATGGTCAGTGAGTGATGTGTGTCATGGTCAGTGAGTGGTGAGTGTCATGGTCAGTGAGTGGTGAGTGTCATGGTCAGTGAGTGATGTGTGTCATGGTCAGTGAGTGATGAGTGTCATGGTCAGTGAGTGGTGAGTGTCATGGTCAGTGAGTGATGAGTGTCATGGTCAGTGAGTGATGAGTGTCATGGTCAGTGAGTGATGAGTGTCATGGTCAGTGAGTGATTAGTGTCATGGTCAGTGAGTGGTGAGTGTCATGGTCAGTGAGTGGTGAGTGTCATGGTCAGTGAGTGGTGAGTGTCATGGTCAGTGAGTGGTGAGTGTCATGGTCAGTGAGTGATGAGTGTCATGGTGAGTGTCATGGTCAGTGAGTGATGAGTGTCATGGTCAGTGAGTGGTGAGTGTCATGGTCAGTGAGTGGTGAGTGTCATGGTCAGTGAGTGGTGAGTGTCATGGTCAGTGAGTGATGAGTGTCATGGTCAGTGAGTGGTGAGTGTCATGGTCAGTGAGTGGTGAGTGTCATGGTCAGTGAGTGTCATCGTCAGTGAGTGGTGAGTGTCATGGTCAGTGAGTGAGTGAGTGTCATGGTCAGTGAGTGGTGAGTGTCATGGTCAGTGAGTGTCATGGTCAGTGAGTGGTGAGTGTCATGGTCAGTGAGTGAGTGAGTGTCATGGTCAGTGAGTGGTGAGTGTCATGGTCAGTGAGTGGTGAGTGTGATGGTCAGTGAGTGGTGAGTGTCATGGTCAGTGAGTGGTGAGTGTCATGGTCAGTGAGTGATGAGTGCCATCCAGTGCAACGGGCAGGCCAGGATGTTCTTAATGAAGGGGTCTGTTGAAGAGTCGCATGAGGGGTTTGCTATGATGGTGTTAGTTTATTTTTTATTTTATTTTATTTTATTTTATACAGTATTATTTTGGGTTTCATCCGTGGCCATAGACTGGGCTCTCTAGACAAGAGGAGCTCTCTGTATTCATTTAATCTCTTCATCTTTACCCCAAGGCCCCTCGTTGCAATGTCCCAGCAGGACTGTCCCTGAGAGAGAGGGTTGCCACGGCGACCTGCAATCCCCCCCCCCCTCTCTCTCTCTCTCTCTCTCTCTCTCTCTCTCTCTCTCTCTCTCTCTCTCTCTCTCCAGTCGTCGAGACCGTCTCCCCTCATATCGTTTTCTCTTTCATGTATTAATTATCACAGTTCTCAGAAAGACGCTGCACTTTATGCTGTGTTAAAATGGCAGTATTACTCTGTCTGTGGCTGTGCACTGTTTTGTTATTGCACTCTTTTAAGAATCTTATTTTCCATGTCTGTTGCATTTCTACCTGTTTTTTTGATACATTTACAGTAAATACAATTCTGTGTTATTAAAAAATCACACCCGTGTGAACTGAGTGGTGCAACTCCCCTCTCTCTCCCCCCCTCCTCTCCTCTCCTCTCTCTCTCTCAGGCAACAGTGCAGCACTAATACTATCTCTCTCTCTCTCTCTCTGTTTCTGTGCCCTACAGCGCCCCCTACTGGTAGTCAGTCATACTGGTGCTCATGAACACATACATAGGTGAACCGACACATAGGTGAACACGGACATTGCTGTTCCTTGGAGTGGTTGCACCACTCAAAGTGTTAACCCATTCTGACCGGGCACCCATTTTGGTGTTAGCACTATGTTGTGCTTTAGCTATTGCAAAAGCAGATCTACAAATATAGCAGATCTACAAGCTCATAGCGCGCCACCGAGTGGCGCGCTATGAGCTTGTAGGTCTGCTATTTTTGAAGAAATCGAAGAACGACTGACATTTTTAGAATCTGATCTCAGGTCAGAATGGGTTAAATCTAACTCTCCTGAAACTGCAGAAACCCTGTCATTTACTGTCTCTCCCTCCACCAGGGTGCATCGGCCCTCTTTGACATGATAGAGTACTACGAGTCGGCGACCCACCTCAACATATCGTTCAACAAGCACATCGGCACCCGAGGGTGGCAGGCAGCGGCTCACATGATGAGGAAGGTGAGAATGGGCGTATGCACACGCACACGCACACGCACACACACACGCACACACACACACACACACCTCAACAACACGCAAATTAGTTCAGTGGTTCTGTAAGGATTACACACGCAGCGACGATATGCAAGAGATACAGCTAAATTTGGCACCAGAGCAGCCCGGCGCCAGGTGTTGAGGACTGTGATGTATTGCCTGGAGCGACTCCCCTCTCATGTTCTGGGGTGCAAAGTGTGTATCTGAGCTTGTCCATAATGCACTGCAGCTCAGCTCGACCTTTTATGCACAGCCGACACTTGGCAGCTGTCCATCCTTGAACCCCTGGCTGTCATGCAGATTTTATATCATTTTAATCCTTGATTTGTCACCTTTACAACGAGGTATAGCTTGTAAGGATTGGGCGTTGGTGGAATCAGCAACACAGCTAAACGCGTCGGTAGCGCCTGTGAGTCATTAAACGTGTGGGTAGCGCCTCCAAAGAAATTGCCAAAATGGCAAGTGGTTCCCTTGCTTTGAGTCATTTTAGTTCTTTATTTGAATCTGTAAATTACCAAAATTACCAGAAACCAAGATAACGGGGTTGACAGTTCATGGGTACCTAAAGCCCTGACCACACCAAAGGGTCACCATGCAACTCCTTGGGTCCAAACGGTTGCAAGGAGTTGACGCTAAAACCGTCTTGACCCTTTGATGTGGTTATAGGGCTTCAGGATACACATGGCACCTTCTCCTCCACTCAGACAAACTGCCTCTAACAGAGCAGCACCTTCTCCTCCACTCAGACAAACTGCCTCTAACCGAGCAGCACCTTCTCCTCCACTCAGACAAACTGCCTCTAACAGAGCAGCACCTTCTCCTCCACTCAGACAAACTGCCTCTAACCGAGCAGCACCTTCTCCTCCACTCAGACAAACTGCCTCTAACCGAGCAGCACCTTCTCCTCCACTCAGACAAACTGCCTCTAACCGAGCAGCACCTTCTCCTCCACTCAGACAAACTGCCTCTAACCGAGCAGCACCTTCTCCTCCACTCAGACAAACTGCCTCTAACCGAGCAGCACCTTCTCCTCCACTCAGACAAACTGCCTCTAACCGAGCAGCACCTTCTCCTCCACTCAGACAAACTGCCTCTAACCGAGCAGCACCTTCTCCTCCACTCAGACAAACTGCCTCTAACCGAGCAGTGTTTGGCTTTGCTCTTTGTCATGCCAGCTATTGTTAGGCCACTCGTGGTCAGTTTATGTACATGGCCCAGGCTTCCGAATCACACACACACACACACACACACACACAGACGCTGCGTGCACGCACGCCTGTGTTCCCATTAATGTGTGTGTGAACGCCCGTCTCCTTCTCCTCCTCAGACCAGCTCTCTGCAGTACCTTGACGCCCGCAACACGCCCCTGCTGGACCACTCGGCCCCCTTCGTGGCGCGGGCCCTCCGGATCAGCGGCAGCCTGTCGGTCCTCCACCTGGAGAACGCCGGCCTGTCGGGGAGACCTCTCATGTTGCTGGGTAAGACCTGGGGAGACCTCTCATGTTGCTGGGTAAGACCTCATGGGGAGACCTCTCATGTTGCTGGGTAAGACCTCATGGGGAGACCTCTCATGTTGTTGGGTAAGACCTGGGGAGTCCTCTCTCTCATGATGCTGCAGGGTAAGACCTGGTGAGACCTCTCACCAACTTCATGTTTGACACACGCGTTCCACACCAACGCGGGAGTGCTGTGACCGGTGTCGAGTCGGTCGGACCCACGGTTCTCCAGAACCACCACAAAAGGCTCTGGTCAGCCTCTGCCAGTGGGCCTAATCAGAATGAATGAATGTCTTAAATCATGTACAGGGTTAATTTCAACTAAATTTACAGAGAACATATTTGGACCGACTGCTTATTTTCTGTCTGTTGTTGTTTGTTCCCCCTTCCCCGTGTCCTCTCCACATCATCCATTCTCCTGCTCATTTATTTATTATGTTTTCTATCGTCTAGCCACGGCCCTGAAGATGAACATGAACCTGAACCATGTATTAATTATGTTTTCTATCGTCTAGCCACGGCTCTGAAGATGAACATGAACCTGAGAGAGTTGTACCTGGCCGACAACAAGCTGAACGGCCTGCAGGATTCTGCCCAGCTCGGCAACCTGCTGAAGTTTAACTACAACATCCAGATCTTGGACCTGCGGAACAACCATATCCTAGACTCCGGTACGCTGCTACAGTACCATACATCTACTACAGTCAGTGGTTTTAAGATAGCTGTGTGACCACCAGTGTGCGGAAGCGTTTCCTTCTGCGCTGCTTGACTGCTGAATGCGTTTGATAACCGCTCTGAGACGGAGGGAACGTTTGATAACCGCTCTGAGACGGAGGGAACGTTTGATAACCGCTCTGAGCACAGGAGGGAACGTTTGATAACCGCTCTGAGCACAGGAGGGAACGTTTTGGGGAGAATGGAATTGCATACATATTGTATCCATGCTGACGGTAACGAGTACAGTCGCCCCAATTCCATCTCGCCCCAGCTTTTTTCCGCCGACAGCTCGGTGCGGTGGTTCTTGTATTCTTTATTTTGTTTTACTGAGAATAAGTTCTATTTCGTCCCTGCTGACCGCCAGAGGCGGTGCTTTAAGCATGAATATGTCCTTCGCGCATGCGTCGTCGAGTGTTGTATACAAACAAAGTCAATTTTGACCCCGTGATGACCCGAAGTAGTCTATATCTTCCGGCAGTCTACAGGGGATCAGTCTCTAATTTTTCTCGCGCGTCGTGGTGAGAAATTTGCACTGGGCTGCGAGGTATTGCTATGCAATACAATATGCAGCTACGGTGCCTGTACCTGGTCGCCGGTAGTTCTGTGACGGCGTGACTGCCTGTCGGAGTAGCGTTTGTTCGCCCTCCAGGAACTGCGACTATGGTTTTCTATCTCCTCGATGAATGGAGTTTATTTCGCGGATTCACGTGGACGCAGGAGCGTCCAATCTCTCTCGCCGGTAAGGAAGGCTAACCCCCCTCGGACAAAAGGTACGTTATCGTTTAAAGTGGTGCTATCCCCGCTAAACAGACGTCCAAATGATATGATATATATTTTTATCATGGCATAACCTCTTGTCAGTATAGGCTGCGTTCGCGCCGCCTCCCTGCTCTGCATAAAAGTTTTGTTCGACTGTGAACGCTAACAGACGTTCAAATTATATGATTATTGTATCATGGCATAACCTCTTGTAAGTATAGGCTGCGTTCGCGCCGCCTCCCTGCTCTGCATAAAAGTTTTGTTCGACTGTGAACGCTAACAGACGTTCAAATTATATGATTATTGTATCATGGCATAACCTCTTGTAAGTATAGGCTGCGTTCGCGCCGCCTCCCTGCTCTGCATACAAAGTTTTGTTCAACTGTGAACGCTAGCGCTTATTATAAGCGACTATAAGACCTGCCGAAGGATAAGAACACTGTCATAATATTACCTTCGTTTGATAAACACGCTACTGTCAAGCTTTGGTTAGCCCCTGCTGATGGCAAGCATTGTCGCTACATACTCTCAGCAGTCGACATATAACTTATGACTTAAGTTAGTTAAGGCTAACCGGCATTTTCTGTTTGACAAGCCCCGCTGGCCAAAGCCATATATATACCAATATTGGCAGCATTCAAGCTTAACCGCTTTTGCGAATAGCTTGTATTCTTGTTGTTATTATTAGCCCGGTACAGGAGCAGCTACCTGCGTCCTCCCAGGGTATTGATGTTGCTACCAGTATAGTCTGTAGCTAAATAGCTATTGGTGTACATAGCCTGTCTGGTTGTTAACCCAGCTGGCCCCCAGCAGTGGGCCTAGCTGAAGCTGCTACCAGTATGTATTATTATACAGTATTATTTTATTTTAATGTGAAGCACTTTGAGTTACATTTTATGTATGAAAATGTGCTATATAAATAAAGTTTATTATTATTATTAGGTCTGGAGCTCAAAGCTCCATTAACAGTTTCTTGCATATACAGTGGGTAGGCCTACAACTTGGTTTGTCCACCTGTAGGTCCCATTAACCCAGCTGGTCCCCAGCACAGGGTATCTGGCACTGCTGCCAGCGTAGCTCACAGCAGCTACCAGTAGTTTAAAGTTAAAGCTGTTTATGAACAGGCTATAGCTTGTCTTGTTTTTAGTAGCCCAGCTGGTCTCCAGCATAGATCTCTAACTGGCGCTGCTACCTGTAGTTGTAGCCCAAGCGCTTATTATACTATCTAAGATAAAAAAAGCTATCTGTGTATAGCTTGCTTTACTGTTTGTTGGCCCAGCTGGTACAGGGCAGGCAGCGTATGCGCTCCGCTCCTCCAGCATACGGCCAGCTTGATGTTACTTACTACTAATGTTTGTTAGCTCAAGCATTTATTAACAGCTATCGGTGTATAGCTTGTTCTGTTCTTAGCTGCAGCTGATACAGGCAGCGTACGCGCTCCCTTCCTTCGGCAGGCGGCCCCTATTGGTGGAGCCATCGGTTGTAGCCTTTTCTCCAAAACTACCTTTTGTCGGTTTATTTAACCAAACTTCTGGCTGGGGTAGGCAGCGTTAGTGCTCCCTCCTCCCAGCATGAATGCGTAGTAGTGCACACTTGACTAGTGTATTGGAAGTGTCTTTTGTTTCGCTCTGGACTAGCAAACATAAATTACAATAGTCTGGTTGCCCTTTTAGGGCAACCACACTAATAATAATGCACTTGGAGTTTGGATAAATGTCATAGTGCTGGGATAAGCGTTCGCATAGGAAACACTACAGCTGCTACATAGCAGCGTCCAAACCTTGACTGGAGGCTACTTTATTATCATAATTTATAAGTAAGCCTCCGCCGGGGGTACAGGTAGCGTACGAGCTCCCCTCCCCCACCGCGACCATGCAGGTCGCACAGTCTATCTAACAGCAACATTTGTGTGCTGTTTCTATGATGCACTTTACATCTGGTTGAATCTCAAAGTGCTACAATGAGCATTTGCATAAAGCGTAAATGCATGCTGCGGCAGGTATAGCAGCATTCAGTTTTTCGATTAAGTCATTAGATGCCGATCTAAGTTAAAGCCTCTGCTGGTACAGGCAGCGTCCGCGCTCCCTTCCTACAGCATACGGCCCCACCCCTAGCAACCAGTAGCGTCCACGCCCTGGGCTAGTTGGGACTGGTGTGCACCGGCCGGCCCAAAGGAACCGGTGCCACCACAACGGAAAGTTCCCACTTTTGTACCTCGAAAGCCTCTGCTGGTACAGGCAGCGTACGCGCCTCCTCCCCCCAGCATACGGCCAACACCTAGCAACCAGCAGCGTCCGCGCCCTGGGCTAGTTGGGACTTGTGCGCACCGGCCGGTCCAGAGTAACCGGTGCCACCACAATGGAGAGCTCCCACTTTTGTACCTCGTGTGAAGCTCTCCTTCAGCCGTGAGCCGACCTTGGTCCTGCCCCGTGTGCCAGGAGGAAAAGGTCTGACCGCTGGCTACAGCAGATCCGAGAGGGCTCAGCTATCTGCGGAGTTGGCCCACATGAGGTCCATGCTCACTTCGGATGACACCTAGGCACCTCGGAGGGTGCCGAAGCGCCTCCCTCTCTGATGCCACAGCTGACTCGAGGTTGATGTGCTCTCCCCGACAGCTTAAGCTATGCACTTCCATGACTATGAGGAAGATGCAGAAGGCAGTGCCTCCCAGGCATCAGAGCCAGCCTCCCACTTCTCAGCTCATGCGCATAGCCGTGGAACGCATACTAAAGCAGGCAGTCGGCTCCTCCAAGCGCCTTCTGCAGACGCGGCTTTGCTGTCTTCGCCGCCCCCCACGCCTGTACCTGAGTCAGCTACAGGCCTGCCGGGCGGACGATCAGGGCCTTCTCCCATCTCTATACCGATGGTGAAATCCTGGCAGCCCTGCCCTGATTGGAAAAAGTGTCCTGAGACAACCCGTTGCGACTTGACACTTTATAGATTGGAACGCACAAGGCGATAAGGGCTGGCCTGGGTTACATGCCAGCCACCAAGCCTGTCACTGCATCCCTCATGGTGTTCTCCAGCGAGGCCCGGCGGCAGAACGCTAGGTGACCTCGACCCCAGGACAGGAGCACAGGCAACCTGCTCACTGGGGCCTCCTTTTCACACCTAATAGTGGCAACGTTAATACTGGCTCAGCCACCTTTGGTGTATCACTGGAGGCATTGGCGTCATGTCCTCAGAGCGCGGACGGCTGATGTCCATCGTATCTCTAGCCCGTCGCCAAGCCAGGTTTTCACAGTCAAGCTTGACTGATGAGACTAGGCCAACTCTCCGTAGTCTCCCTGAGGAGCCAGGAGCACTAGGTGGTTCAGCTGGGCGAGAAGCGCTGGAGCGAACCATCCAGGTGGGGAAGACCAGGCTGCAGCTTGCAGGCCTATGACACATCACGCCTCCCAAAGGGCCGAGCTCCAACATTGATGAAATCATCTTGACTGCCCTCGGAGCTCGCATATCACCGCCGGCCCACACTAGAGGCCAGCGTGTTCCCTGGCGTCCCACGCAGGGACCTTACTGTGACTTTCCGGGCTGTGCAGCGCCTTCTGACGCCAGCCCTCCATATCCGGCGGGTCAAATTGGCCATTTTCAGCAACATGACGAGAGCCCTACTATCAGACCAGGAGTGAGGTGTCCTCCTGCCCAAGGGCGCAACAGAGGCTGTATATCCTCAGTCACACTAAGGGAAGTCCGATCTACATACTTCCTTGTGACGCAAGACAGACGGGTGTCGACATGTCTTGAATCCGATGGGACCCAACAGGTCCATGAAGTTCGTGCCAGTCTACTGGGCCGAACACGGCAATGTGCTGGAGCGGCAAGTGGTGTGCTCCGCTCTACAGCACTTCCTGCCGTACAGGAGAGGCGAGCACATTCTCATACGTTCGGGCAACACCTCGATCGTGTATCACGTAAGTCATCGGGCAGGGCCACGTTTGCTCGGCTGCTGTAGGTGTCTACGGACCCCCTCCTGACTTGGGCAGCCTCCCCGCCCGATCAGCCTATAGGCAAGTTGTCTGAGTGGAGAGCGGGACTACACGGTAGGCTCTCCCTCCCATCGAAAGCTTCCATGAGGGGAGCGGTACCCCATCCAGTGGTGGTGAACACTAATCAGAGGCTACCCCGGCAGAGCGGAGGTGGACCTCCTCACCCTGGACCTCACTAACCTCCCTGGTTCTCCCTAACGGAGACACCCAGCCCACCGGGCCAGGACGCAAGGGTCCGACGGTTTCATAGAACCTGAACGCCACAAATGGCTGTCAGCCTGCTGGACTTCTTAGGCTTCCTGCCACATGGCCAGTATGAACGGAACGACCTACATCGTTCCTGACACACATGGCCCTAAGCAGACCACCGCCCACAGGGCACTATCCTTTTAAATGCGCACTGCCAGAGGCACTGCATATGCCTTGCCACTGCCTCTCTGATACGACCAGCGCCTCAGAGTTATTTAGGAGGGTCACACCATACTGCTGGTTGCCCCCCCCAGCCAAGAAGTACTTGGTCTCCTCTGCTGAACAGACCCAGTCGGAGGACGCCATGGCGTCTCCCC
The DNA here is from genome assembly GCF_963924005.1 of Protomyctophum bolini. NCBI lineage: Eukaryota > Metazoa > Chordata > Actinopteri > Myctophiformes > Myctophidae > Protomyctophum > Protomyctophum bolini. The sequence goes on from NC_137870.1 coordinate 7,594,466, forward strand.
GACAGAGGTCTCCCCCAACTGGGAGGCGGTCGGATACGGCATCCAAATGCTCAACGCCCCCAACTGTGCGCTTGGCCACTGGCGGCCCTGAACCGCTGTGTGGAACCAGCCAGGCATGCCACCCTGAATTCAAGGGTGACATCCATGACATCCATCAGGCTACTGTACGATAACCGATGGAACCTATTTCCAACTGAGGCCAGAGCAAAGACCTAGTGCGCTGCCCTGCCTACCTGTCTGGAGTTCCGCAGTCCCTCCTAGACAAGGGCCGATCTCCTACTCTAAAAGCATAAGTAGGGGCAATATCATGTTGATATGCTAGAATCAATATGGCTGTAACGAAGCGTGTCCGTGAGCGGCACGTCCTGTCTGTTAGTGACTTGCGTCCGAAGCAAAGCTCAGACGGCCTGAGTGTCTCTGTGGCCGAACAGTGTTCCTCCTGAGGGTGCTGTCACATACACACCTCAACCAGCCTATACGGCTAGCATAGTTTTACCCTCCACCAGGAGAGCGGATGGACGAGCGGGAACTATTGCGCCCAGTGTGGGCCCTGAGAGCCGCTTGTTAGACCTGCCGAATGCATTCGGCGGTCAGAATGGCTGTTCCGTTGTGACGATGGCCCTTTCAAAGGTAACGCTCTCTCCAGACAGCGCCCGCCCCACACTATTGTGGATGCCATCAACCACGTTTATGGGGCGAGTGATCGTACCTTACCATTTGGCGTGAGGTGCCACTCTTAACGGGAGCGTCCCCACATCAGGGGCTGCCCCGAGGGAAGTACCCCTGGAATATATCTGTGCCGCTGCCTCATGGGCATCACAGCGAGTTGTCTGTTCCTCTGGGTGAGCTGGACGTGGTCCTCTTACGAGACTCCTCCAAGCCTACTCCTTATGGTTTGTGATCAGGATCCCTCGTGACTTGGCTGGCATAAGTCATTCATGCTTAAAGCACCGCCTCTGGCGGTCAGCAGGGACGAAATAGAACGATAGTTACGTATGTAACTACGGTTCTATGAGTCCCGAATGACCGCCAGAGGCACTCTGTCACTCAGAATCCTCGTTTTCGCGCGAGAAAATTCTGTAGAGACTGATCCCCTGCAGACTGCCGGAAGATATAGACTACTTCGGGTCATCACGGGGTCAAAATTGACTTTGTTTGTATACAACACTCGACGACGCATGCGCGAAGGACATATTCATGCTTAAAGCACCGCCTCTGGCGGTCATTCGGGACTCATAGAACCGTAGTTACATACGTAACTATCGTTTAGGGTTAGGCATAGTTTTACTGAGGTTAAGTTTAGGAATAGGTTTAGGCATAGTTTTACTGAGGTTAAGTTTAGGAATAGGTTTAGGCATAGTTTTACTGAGGTTAAGTTTAGGAATAGGGTTAGGTTTAGGCATCATTTTACTGAGGTTAAGGTTAGGTTTAACCGTTTAAGCATAATTAGATTACTTTAGGCTGTACGCCCGGGGGGGCGAGTTGTTTTGTTTTCGTCGTGCTGACTCGGGTCAGACTTGAGACCACAACACAGAGACGAGGTGTACCTGCATATCGCTGGCTGTTTCCACACAACATACACCAGGGAGTGATTGTCACGCATGAGTGTCTCAACAATGTGTAGTCAGTCAGGCAGTCATACGGGTCGGGATGTTGACTCTTACAGGATGGACCCAGAGTGCTGTAGAAAGCTACACTGACCACAGTGGCCAGTAAGTAGCCTTGCCGAGCCATGAGGCCCATAGGGCAGGAGGCTATCTCCTGTTTCTGTAGCCATGAGGCCCATAGGGCAGGAGGCTATCTCCTGTTTCTGTATAGCGTGAGGCAGCTTGATGTACAAGTACACCCCCTGGACATGACGCTAGTATGTCGCAGGGACAATCCAACCCTTGATGCTGAGTGTCAGGCAGGGAGACATTGGGTCCCATTTTTACAGTCTTTGGTATGACGCGGCCAGGGATCGAACCCCGACCTCCCAGTCTCAGGGGCGGACACTCTTAACCACAAGGCCACTGAGCTGGTACAGTGGCCAGGCCATGTGGCCTTTCCATGACATCTCTATGCCACAACATGTGGCTGTGTTTATGGGGTGTGTGTAACATTAGTTAAGCTTGCAATTAAAATGGATGAAAAGATAGATTGTCTACATGCAGAGTGAAAGTTTAATAAATACGAATTAAATACAGGTGTAAACAGCTGTGTTGAATTAACACTTTGGGTAATACTAGATTGTGCATTTTCTGTCAGAGATGGTTATACATCCAAATAGGAGACGTTGGCTTTATACTTGTGAAAGTTGACAGCAGTATTTCAATGTTTTTGCATTCACTTAGTATTAAAAAAAACATTTGCGACAAGTAGCAGCAATTTATTCAAATGTAATTGAATTAAAGTTAGCGACTCTGTTTATATAACAGTTGTTATGTACCGAGGTCATTTACTGTAAGCCAGTGGTTCCCAAAGTGGGGTCCGGGGACCCCCAGGGGTCCATGAGGGAGTTCCAGGGGGTCCCCAGCTAAATGATAGTTAGTAACCAAATGGACCCTTATGAGTCTGTAACTCAGAGAGTGTACAAATGGAACCAAATGGACCCCAACGGGTCCATTTGGTTCCATTTGTACACTCAGAGTTAAATTAAGAATGATTTTACAATATAAATTGGGGTCTCAGAGATTTAAATGCCATTAAATGGGAGTCCATAGCCTGTTGCATATCAAACTGGGGGTCCTTGAAATGAAAATAGTTGAAAATCACTGCTAGAGCTGTTCTCTATCTCATCTTCTCTAATGGGGGGTCCCTGGCATATCTTTTCTAATGGGGGGTCCCTGGCTAATGAGTGTCCTTGACATGGAAAAAAATTGGGAACCACTGCAGTGGAGTGTATAAACAATTAAACAGTGTACACAACACAAAAATGATTTGTAGTAGTCTATTTGTACGTCTCTAAATGTTTTGATGAATTGAACAAGGTGGACCCTCTTGTAATTGTGTAGTGCTTTATTGGGTCGTCCACTCACAGTTAACAGTCTTGGTATTGAGTTTGTGCTTGAAATGTACTGTAATTCTGCAAACTGTTAATACATATTTCAATCAATTATCAAACTCTCTCTCTCCAGGTCTAGCCTACGTGTGTGAGGGGCTGAAGGAACAGAGGAAAGGCCTGGTCACCTTGGTGTTGTGGAACAACCAGCTGACACACAACGGCATGGGCTACCTCGCTGCTGCACTGGTACGCCCACGACCGTGTGTGTGTGTGTGTGTGTGTGTGTGCCAGCCACTAGTCATCAGCTCTGGCTGAGTTAACACATTTTGACCTGAGATCAGCTTCTAAAAATGACTTCTACATCCTGACAGTTTTCTGAAAAAGCTCAGTCGTTCAGTCGTAATAGCTAAATCATAACATGATGCTAACATCTAAATTGGTTCCCGCCACAAAATTGGTTAATTAGTCAATATATTCATTAATCTTCATTAACATCTTGTCCTATTTTATCAATAGATTAAAATAAAAATAAGCATACTTCCTTCCATAAGTTCCAGTTCCATGGAACTGGTACACCTCATATTTAGTGACACCTTGTGGCAAAAATATGTTACTGTAGCTACATGAAATGAATGAGAACTGAGAGGCATTATATATATATATACTATATTTTGGGCACACTATGAGAAAGTCATGTCGGTTATGAGCAAATAATCATATTGTAAAATCAACAGACAAGGTTTGATAGATCACATGCATACAGTTTCCCCATTTTTCTTAAAGCAAATTATACTGTATGATGAAGATGACACCACCAACACACGTGTGAACTGTACGCCTCCCAAAGGACGTTGTTGCAACACATCTCATTAATAATTGACAGCAAATGATACAGTTGGATTTTATATTGTTACCGTCCTTCTTTTAACGATATTAACGGTATTTAAAGTAATGAGTACAACTACCTTTACATTTTATGCAGCAGACTATTTAAGCAGAGTTTTTATTTTATTTTATTTTTGTTTATCCGCAATACACTACTACTGTAATACTACAGGCTACAATAAGGGCCATTTTAAGTTACATGACCTCTTGTTTTTTTTATCCTTGAAGGACACACAATGAACATTGTGCATGTGCAAAATAGAAATGAGAACATTACAGCCTAATATAGCCACTTAAAAACACATTGAAAACACACATCCCTGGACATTGAGTGTTTTAACCCATTTTGGGTGGGAACCCCTTTTGTTGTTGGCATTATGTTATGCTTTAGCTATTGAAAAATAGCAGATCTACAAGCTCATAGCGCGCCACCGAGTGGCGCGCTAAGAGCTTGTAGGTCTGCTATTTTAGAAAAATCGAAGAACGACTGACATAGAAACATAGCTTTTTCAGAAAACTGTCAGGATGTAGAAGACATTTTTAGAATCTGATCTGTCAAAATGGGTTAACAAACACACAAGACACATGACTCCAGAAGTGTTACAAAGTGAAATAATTGGTTCATGTCAAAAAGAACGAACAAGAAAACCCTTGAACATTACTGAACATCACAACACATTTGCACGCCTGAGCTTACCAGCAAAACAAGTGGAAACGTTTGTATTCTCTTTGATTATATGAGCTGCATGGATACAAGATTATGACTCCAATCATCTTCTTCAATATCAATGCTATCATATTGCTGCTCGTAACTGACTCCCTATTGGCTCATACTAGTGCTTTTGATTTTCCAACATGGATAAATGTCAGCTTAACAATTTAGAAGGAAGGAAGTCCGCGCGCCGATCTCAAGCTCCCGTGCACTTTATTAAAGGGAAAAGAATATATGTAAATGACGTTTAGAGGATTTAGATCACTTTCCTGGAGGTCGTTATGTGTGTAATACGTGGTTTTAGATATTTTAGATGTCAGCAGTGAGCCCTGTGTCTCTGATGTCATGGACGCAACATACCAAACATATCACACGGGTTGTGCAGTCGACACGCTGTGATTGGCCAGTCGCTGTGATTGACAGCCTAAACCTAACCTCAGTAAAACTATACCTAACCCTAACCTCAGTAAAACTATACCTAACCTCAGTAAAACTATACCTAACCCTAACCTCAGTAAAACTATACCTAAACCTAACCCTAACCTCAGTAAGACTATACCTAACCCTAACCTCAGTAAACTATCCAACTGGGGGTCCTTAGTTGAAATTCAAAATGGACTGTTCTAAGAAGTCTGTCGGAGTTCCCATTACTGGAGCTTAAGGCAGTAGTGCGGAACACGCACGCACGCACACGCACACACACACACACGGGGCTTGAACATTCCTCTTCAGTCCTCACTGATATGACATTATCCCATGACTGGTATGGCTGCTGTTTGGTAACCTCAGAGATAACCACAGGATACACCAATGCATGAACCCATTTAGACCTGAGGACGATTCTACAAATACCTTCTATCTAAATCCTCAGTTTTCTGTTTCTAATGTCAGTGGTTCTCAAACATTTTCATGTTAAGGACCACCAAAAATATATGCAATTGGCCGCCGACCCCCATCTGAAAATATGTTGTTCCAGGGAACCCCCACAAGCAAAGATTTGAGTTTGCTCTGAAAGAATATATATTCAAAGATTTGTGCCACATACCGGTATTCACGATTTTTCAAATAAATTGCAGATCTACATGCAAGCTTGTAGATCTGCCATTTTTCAATAGCTAAAGTATCGACACCAAAAGGGGTTCCCGTCCTGAATGGGTTAAGCTGGCTACATGTCATGTTTGATGCTCATTGTAGTTTCCTGTAGGGAGTCCATCATTGTAGTTTCCTGTACATTACTTCAACTTGCCTTTGTTTGCCATCTGCCAGATGGCAGCTGTAAATGCGTTTCCCTCGTCCATTCCAAAAAATATATATATATATATATTCCCGTTTATCAGCCGACTTCCCCATTTCGAACAACTGGAGCAACATATATTCGGCGGCGAATTAATTACATATATTTTTTGGGGTCCTTGACATGAAATAGTTTGAGAACCACTGAGAAACATAAGGTTATTTTTAAGGTTAAATCCTGTTTAGGATTTTAGAAGACATTTTGTAGAAATGGGTTATTGTAAGGGTCTGTTCTGGTCCTTCCCTGCAGCCATGCACCCAGAGCCTGGAGACTCTGAACCTGGGCCATAACTCCATAGGGAATGAAGGCGTCCACAAGTTGAAGGATGGACTCATTGGCAACCGCTCCGTCCTCCGGCTGGGCCTGGCCTCCACCAAACTGTCCTGCGAAGGTGGGATACGATCTTTTATTTCCCCCTAACTAGCGTCTCCTGATTTCTATTGCTTTTTCAGGATTTCAATTCAAAACTAGCAAAAAAATAATTCAGGATTTAAATTCAAATTGCCGATCTATAAGCTCAAAGCGTGTCGCACTGCGACGCGTTTTGAGCTTGTATATCAGCTATTTTTTTGCTATGACAGTAATTTGCAATGTGGCCTGGCCTCCACCAAACTGTCTTGCGAAGGTGGGATACAATATTTTATTTTCCCCTAACAACTAGCGACGCCTGATTTCTATAACTTTTTCAGGATTTCAATTCAAAACTAGCTAAAAGAAATTCAGGATTTCAATTAAAATAGCCGATCTACAAGCTCAAAAAATAATTCAAGATTGAAATTCAAATAGCCAATCTACAAGCGTTGAGCTTGTATATCAGCTATTCTTTTGCTATGACAGTAATTTGCAATGTGGCCTCTCTGGAGTGAGTGTGGAAATATATACAGTATAGTGGCCCTCTTCTCCTAACTAGCAACGCCTGATTTCTATTTGGACATGGTGGCACACCAAAGAAATATCAGATCTACAAGAGACTGTGATGTGCTGTCAGCTCGTAGATTAGCTACTCTTCGCGGTAGCGCCACACACACACACACGGCACGTGACTTGTATATCTGTGCTCTCCAGGCGCCGTGGCCGTGGCGGAGTTCATCGCGGAGAGCCCCAGGCTGCTGCGCCTGGACCTCCGAGAGAACGAGATCAAGACGGGCGGTCTGATGGCGCTGTCTCTGGCCCTGAAGGTCAACACCTCCCTGCTGCGGCTCGACCTGGACCGCGAGCCCAAGAAGGAGACTGTAAGGAGAACAGAAAACATTATTACAGGGATAAGGACATGGAACATTTGATGTGTAGATGTCGGTGACAAAAAACTTTACTTTATTTGTTTATTTGGACAGGACAATGCATATTAATAATGGACGTCACATGGACATAAATACACCGGATATAGCACAGTTGCTCATTTTCATCCGCAGTCCTCACAGGAAACACAAAACGGAAAGAAACAGACAGTCAAACAGTGGAATACATTTACATGACATTACATTAAGGGAACACAGCATTAGAAATAAATGCACCTAAAATAATCATGAATTGTTGCAGCTTTGGTTTTCAAGCAACCATTTTTTCAGATTGAAGTTAAAAGAGGGAAATGTAGCACAATCCCTTATACGCCGAGGAAGGCCATTCCATGCTACACAACCCTGTACTGAGAGGACATTTTGGCCGAATGTTGTTTGCCGGTGCGGCACTTCACAGTCTCCTCAACAACATTGCATGCCATGCAGGCAGTGTTAATTTTTTCTTCTTATTCTTTTGAATAACACACCATTTAGTTTTAGTCCTAGTCATCTGAAATTGTTTGGTCTTAGTCTAGTCTTAGTTGACTAAAATCTTAGTCTAAAGCCCTTGACCACACCAAAGGGTCAAGACAGTTTTAGCGTTGTCCCTGCAGTGTGCGGTGTGTCTTGTTACACGTTGACCCACGTTGACCCTAGTGATTCCTTCAACGCATGTAATTCAATGGCCCATACCACACCAAAGGGTCGAGACGGTTTTAGCGTTAACTCCTTGCAACTGTTTGGACCCAAGGAGTTTCATGGTGACCCTTTGGTGTGGTTAGGGTTTCATTTTGACAGCAAATTACGATTTAGTCTAGCGATGGGTCCGATTTATCGATTAATCGTTAATAGGATCAAAATCGATTATAAAAAATGTAATGGAATGTTTACAGCTCCTTCTCAAAAAATGTGAATGTTGTGGATATAATTCAAAAGGTGAAACTTTCATTATATCATAGATTCATTGTGCATACAGTGAAATATTTAAAACCTATTTTTGAATGTTTTGAATCTTGATGATTATGGCATACAGCTCATGATAATAAAAAATCCATGTCTATGTTGTCACCCAAACAACATAGTAACTAACTACTAACTACATTTTATAGGATTATAGTTTACCATTTATTTTGTTAGCTTATAGGCCTGTGCTGCAGGTGACTTGAATGCTATATGGTGCAATGTTGAGTACAGGTCAGGGCTACAGGCCAAAGTGGGCCTGCATTACATTATGGGTATTGATGGTAATGGTATCTGTTATAATTGGCCTGATTGAGGCAATGTTTATGTGGATGGATAACAACCACAATCCCACAATTGATGCATTTTCTTAAGTTTGCTCCCCACCCGATTAATTTTTAGTCTTTTGAACACACCATTTAGTTTTAGTCCTATTTAGTAATCTGAAATAGTCTAGTCTTAGTCTAGTCTTAGTCGACAAAAAAAAAACCCTAGTCAACAAAATGAACATTGCATGCAGGTATGATTTGTTTGGATCCTATGTTTCTGACCATGTCCTCCGTGTGTCGGCCCTCAGGTGAAGAGCTTCCTGGAGACACAGCGCGCCCTGCTGGCGGAGATCCAGAACGGCTGCAAGAGGAACTTCATCCTGGCCAAGGAGAAGGAGGAGACGGACGAGAAGATGAGGCAGTCGGCCTCCATGGCCGAGATCGCCACGGAGGACGGCACGAGGGAGGAGGAGGAAGGAGCCGCGGCGGAGGAGACGGCAGAGGGGGCGAGGAAAGACGGCGAGGAAGGAGGAAGCGGCGCTAATGAAGGACAGACCGGCACCCAGACGACGGCCGTGGGCTCCGCCCCGGCGCCCACGCCTCATCCGCTCCTCCTGGAGTCGGACTCGGACACCGACGACGAGAACGGAGACGGGGCCGTGATCTCCTTCGTTGTCCCGTCGTTGTCCCCGCGCGCCCCCTCTCCCTCCCCGAAACAGAACGGCCCCCCAGCAGCCCAGCCGGAGGTAGCCCCGCCTCTCGGTGCCTCGCCGTCGTTGACCCTTGTCGTGCCCCCCTCCCCCGCTGCCCCCGCCGTGGGCCAGAGTGTCATATCGGGGATCACTGTGACGGAGACGAGCGCTCCGCCCGGCACGCCTCCCTCCCCCGGGAGGTGTATCTCCGTGTCCAGCCCGGGGAGGGGCCACAAGATCTTCATGGTGACTCGGGTGGAGAGCCCCCCCGACCAGCAGCAGCTGCAGTTACAGCTCCAGATGAGCTCTGCCGCGGCGGCTAAGAGAGCTGCGGCGAGCAAGCCGGCGGCGTTGTCCCCGCTGTTGTCCCCGGTGCCCGTAGCGTTGTCCCCGGTGCCCGTAGCGTTGTCCCCGGTGCCCGGTCAGCAGCAGACCGGGCAGGAGGCGACCACATCACCTCAGCCTGTCCATGTCGCAACTCACAGCCTGGCAGAGCAGGCAGCAGCTCAGACCACCACACAAACGCAGCTGGCAGAGGAAGGAGGGAGGTCGAGACCTCCCGCACTGTCGAGAGACTGCGACCCAAAAGACTGTGGCGCGACAGAGCGGAGCCCCGCGGCACCCTCGCAGCCATCGGATGCTCCCTCCCTCCACACAGAGTCTGCACTTGATGTCACACTGGCCCAGGCACAGGGCCCTGAACACAGTCAGCCCGGAGACGTCATGCTGGCCCAGGCACAGGGCACTGAACACCAGCCCAGAGACGTCACCCTGGCCCAGGCACAGGGCACTGAAAACCAGCCCAGAGACGTCACCCTGGCCCAGGCACCGGGCACTGAACTGGCCCAGGCACAGGGCACTGAAAACCAGCCCAGAGACGTCACCCTGGCCCAGGCACAGGGCACTGAACCCAGGGCACTGGCCCAGGCACAGGGCACTGAACAGGCCCAGGCACTGGCCCAGGCACAGGGCACTGAACTGAGCCAGCCCGGAGACGTCGCACTGGCCAGCGTTTTACAAACGGAGCGGGCCGAGCAGAATCCACAAGCACTTACACCAGACCAGCCTTCCCATTCCTTACCAGCGGACGTCGCAGCGCTCACAGCTCCACTACAGACGCTGCCCCAAGTGACGGAGGACACCGAGGACATTCCTTCGGAAGCTTCGGCTGTGAAACCGCAGTCTGCCAGCGAAGGAGAGGAAGCAGAGGAGAACGGAGGCGTTCTGACAGAGGAAATACAAGCAACGCGGTGCCCGGACAGCACAGAAACGGGCACGCCGTCGGGGGAGAGAGATCTGTGTCAGGCTGGTGCCGCCGTGTTTCAGACAGACACGACACAGCAGTGTGCGGGGGACTCCACGCGGGGAGAGACGGAGCAAGCCTTCACATCCAACATCCCAACACAGGAACAGGCGCCTGTGCAACAAATGCTACAGCGGGTGCCAGAGGCCGCGTCGGAGCTACCGAGCCCCGCGGAGAAACTAGACAGTCAGCCAAGCCAAGAAGCAGACCAGATGCCAACGTTGACCACGATAGAGCAGCAAGCAGAGCTGCAACCAGGTGACGCAGTGGAGCGACAAGCAGAGCTGCAACCAGGTGACGCAGTGGAGCCACAAGCAGAGCTGCAACCAGGTGACGCAGTGGAGCCACAAGCAGAGCTGCAACCAGGTGACGCAGTGGAGCCACAAGCAGAGCTGCAACCAGGTGACGCAGTGGAGCCACAAGCAGAGCTGCAACCAGGTGACGCAGTGGAGCCACAAGCAGAGCTGCAACCAGGTGACGCAGTGGAGCCACAAGCAGAGCTGCAACCAGGTGACGCAGTGGAGCCACAAGCAGAGCTGCAACCAGGTGACGCAGTGGAGCCACAAGCAGAGCTGCAACCAGGTGACGCAGTGGAGCCACAAGCAGAGCTGCAACCAGGTGACGCAGTGGAGCCACAAGCAGAGCTGCAACCAGGTGACGCAGTGGAGCCACAAGCAGAAATGCAATCATGTGACACAGTAGAGTGGCAAGCGGCGATGCAACAATGTGGCACGGTAGAGCCAGAAGCCGGACTGCAACCATGCGACGCTTCACAGGCGGCCGCCTCCTCCGTCTGCGAATGTCAGGGGGCTGCCTCCTCCGTCTGCGAATGTCAGGGGGCCGCCTCCTCCGTCTGCGAAGGTCAGGGGGCTGCCTCCTCCGTCTGCGAAGGTCAGGGGGCTGCCTCCTCCGTCTGCGAAGGTCAGGGGGCCGCCTCCTCCGTCTGCGAAGGTCAGGGGGCCGCCTCCTCCGTCTGCGAAGGTCAGGGGGCCGTCTGCGAAGGTCAAGGGGCTGCTTCCTCCGTCTGCGAAGGTCAGGGGGCCCTTCCTGTGGCCCAAGGAGAGACCCCGGAGCCAAGTCAAAGTCAGCCGGGGGAAGCTTCGGCGAGTCGACACACTGGCGCGGAATCGCCCGACAAGAGCTCCGCAGACGGGGACGAGTGCCTCGGCGCAGTGGACGAGGAGGTCAGCGGAGGAGGAGGAGGTGGAGGAGGAGGTGGAAGTTCAGCTCTGCCCAACGGCCTGAAGCCAGAGTTCTCACTACATCTCCTGGACTCTGAAGGCCCCAAGCCTGGCAGCTGTGTGATGGAGCATGGTGAGTCTGGCCCAGCAGCTAGGGCTGTTGCCGACGATTCATTGTCACACAGATAATTTGCGATGAACAATTTGTGTTTTCTTTACATTTTGAACATTGGGAAAGTTACAGTTTGCATCTCTGTTTTTGCCTTTTAGGTTTCGTAATCACACATTTCACAGGGCAGATATTATAACAAATGGCTTAAATGTGCAAAGAAATCACTGACACAAAATAGCAGAAATCTACATCTTTATCTACAAACGTGTGTGTGTGTGTGTGTGTGTGTGTGTGTGTGTGTGTGTGTGTGTGTGTGTGTGTGTAGTGAGTTTGACTGCAGAGCTGAGCTGTGGTCAGGATCTGGAGGAGCTGCTGCTAGACGCCAGTTTGGAGACGGGGAGAGATGCACCATGAAGTTAGGAGGTAAAGCCTTGTCTTCACAGTCACACACACACATAGGGAGAGATGCACCATGAAGTTAGGAGGTAAAGCCTTGTGTTCACAGTCACACACACACATACAAAAGGTTGATTGTATTAATTGCTAATTGACGTCCTCTTCTCCACTTCCACAGGGAACGGAGGTCAGGACACACAGAGCGGTCATTTGGTTTGTCTGGCTCTGGTCGCCCCACCATGTTTTCTTTCTTTTTGTTGTTGTTCCCACGATCAAAAAAAAAAAACACTTCCTTTCTGTGAAGATCTCAATCGGTGTCATTGTCTAAAGTACAATAAAATATACCAGAAAGAAGAAAATAAACTATTAAAAAATGACACACACAAACTAAACCGTGGCCGTCAGGTCTTGGTCATGCCATTAGGAATTCCCTGCACTCTCTCTACACTACATCATCCACTACTGAAACGAGACACACAGGAAGAAACCGTATGTTAGAAGAAAAGAGAAAATGAGGAGAAAAGAAAAAAAAACCCACACGGTTGTCACTACATCCTGTCAGCCTGTAGCAGGGAGCCAGAAATGGAAAAGATAACACAGAGATGCGGGGGAGGTGGGGGGGGTACAGCAAAACACTAACCAAAGACAGACCTTATTGCTCATCATCATGCCCTGGCTAGCTCTATCTACGTTATGGGTGTTTTTCCGTAGGTTCCATTGAGATTTACACTGTAGTAGTGGGGGGGGGGGGGGGGGGGGGCTAAGCTTTCTTCGTTATGTCACAGACACACAACCATTCTGTTGCTCCACGTGT
>NC_137870.1:7607543-7797543 GCF_963924005.1 Protomyctophum bolini
TTTTTGGGATAAACACAACAACAATGTTGGGTGGCGGGGCGAATAAAATATGAAAGGCTCATGGCAATAGTGGGGGAGGGGCTAGTGGGTTCATTATGAACACAAACTGAGGGGCAGCGTATGCCATGACTCCCACATACGTTGTCATTGTTAAAACACTATTCTGCTACGTTGAGGTGTGACCACAAGGGGGTGCTGGGGTTTATGGTGCAACGTGCTCGCCCATAGACATATCTATGTGCTCTCCTCCTACCACATAAATGATGACGGCCAATGGGAGTGTTCGATGCAGGAGCTCCTCCTACCACATACATGATGATGGCCAATGGGAGTGTTCGATGCGGGAGCTCCTACCACGTAAATGATGGCCAATGGGAGTGTTCGATGCAGGAGCCCCTCCCTAAAGACTTTGATACCATACATAGTATGTAAGTACAACAATTTAAACCTACTGTATGTCAGATACTGTGGACTCCTTTCAAACCAAGCATATTATTTTATTTTTTTCGTTGACAAACCAAATGATATGAACGGCGGCTATTTCACTCTTGCATTGTACTTGGGGAGGGAGGTGTGGGGGGGGGGGGGGGTGAAATCCCCCCCCCCCACCCATATGTGTCATCATTTGAATCCTCCTGTCCCTCATTCTCATACCATTATTTCAAATCCACATTGCTGTGCTGCCCCCCCCCCCTCCCTCCCCCCCCACACTGTTTGTAATGCTTTATTTTTCCCTTTCTTATTTTCTTTTCTTTATTTTTTTAGTAAATTTTAGTTATTTGTTAACTTAATCAAAATGTGCTGGTAATCACAAAATATATGTATGGCAAAAATTTGTTCCTGAAATAAATGCATGTAATGACTAATGATGTGATTGTGAATGTTTCACTGAAATTAAATTACTGAGTTTGGGAGTTCTGCTAGAAATCGTTTGCAGAAAAGTGTGCATGATAAAAAAATGGAGATGGTTTAATGATGAGTAAAAGTTCTTATACTTTGGCTGGAATTTTCATCATGAGATAGCCGGTTCAATAATTTCACAACTTAATCTGCTGTATTTTCCACAGCAAGCATAACGTTATGTTTAAAAGAGAACGATGGAGTGGAGGGTGGAGTCAATACAAACACTGGTGCACAGACCAGCGTAAAGTACCGTTCACCCCCGTAGGTCCAAATGGAGCCCCGTGGTCCAACAAGGGAGGGACCACATCGTTGGTACACTCCTGTAGGTCCAAATAGAGCCCCATGTTATTGTTTCCTTGGCATTGCCTTGGCCTAGTTTTCTAAAGACCTTCATAATGAACAGGAAAGGAACTATAGCTGTCTGTGCAAAAATGACAATCACATTTTGTTGCCGTAAGGCGTATGTATGTGGCCTGGATGCAATGTGCTGATGGGTTTTCCCGGATTCCTCCTTTCTCAAAGGACTAAAAACCACGACGAGTTATATAAAAATGGGGGAGCTTGATGTCTCGACATTATTTTTTTTTGCATTGTATTATGTGTCAAAAATCAAAGCAGCCTTTGACAGTTTCTTTTGTGTAATGTTTAGCTCATGGAGAGTGAGCTAAACACGTACGTTTTGTGAGGCCCAACACTTCATTAGTCCCTCTAGGCCGGGCGGGGACTTGACCTTTTAGTGAGGTGAAACTCCAAAACATTCACGTTGACCAAACTATAATATATAATATAATGTGGTGGTGATAGAGGTGAGGGGGTTCACTTATCCTGAAGCCAAGGTATAGAGCAGGGGGGTAAACTAGAGTGCAAGAGCTCTATTCTGTATGTATTACTGTAATTCTCTCCTGAAGGAATTCCAGACTGTACTAATCCACTCCTCCCCTCCTCTAATAATAGGGGGGGGGGGGGGGGGGGGGGGGCGAGGGTAGGGAAATAGTCAGAAGATATCATGGTGTGATTTTAATAAAAACCTCCATGACTTTATGAGGGTCCAGCGTTTCAATTGCTCCTAATACTGTAGGCCTATATGATGTTGGGGGTTTGTTTTTAATTTAAACTGAACCTTAAAAAAAAATATATATATATATATATATATATATATATATATATAGACTAGCAATTGCCAGTCTAATTGTACTTGCATGTGATCATGTTGCTGATTTGATGAGATGAACAAGAGTGCAGGGGCTTTGAAACATAAGCATTCGATTCTGACCTTGGTTTCTTTAGAGACGATTGTAAAAAAAATAACTTAGAAATAGGGATTTCAATCTGCTCCCCATCCCCGACCAAATAAACCAACCAACTTGTTAATTAGCCCATTCTGACCGGGAACCCGTTTTGGTGTTGGCATCATGTTATGCTTTAGCTATTGAAAAATAGCAGATCTACAAGCTCATAGCGCGCCACCGAGTGGCGCGCTATGAGCTTGTAGGTCTGCTATTTTTGAAAAATCGAAGAACGACTGACATTTTTTTAAATCTGATCTCAGGTCAGAATGGGTTAATTAGAAAACTGTAAAAAGTCCTCTCTTTTTCTTTTTTTTGTGGGTTCATCCTTTCAGGCTTCTGTGCCTTATTTCCAACGTCACAGGTTTGTCTGGTCTAACCGTGAGCCCATTATTATCATCATTGACATTCTTTAGAATTTAATTTCAGCTCCCAAACCCAACCCATTGACCCTCCTTTCCTATCTATGCAACTGCTGTATGTTCACCCCTGTGATACATCCCTGTCCCTCCCTCCTCTTTCCAAGATTCTATTCCAGGATATACGTAGGCACAGCTTAACCCATTCTGACCGGGCACCCATTTTGGTGTTAGCATCATGTTATGCTTTACCTATTGAAAAATAGCAGATCTACAAGCTCATATCGCGCCACCGAGTGGCGCGATATGAGCTTGTAGGTCTGCTATTTTTGAAAAATTCGAAGAACGACTGACATTTTTAGAATCTGATCTCAGGTCAGAATGGGTTCATCAGACCAGTGTGTGTCCTAGTGGAAACCTCGTATGAATCTGATCTCAGGTCAGAATGGGTTAAAAAGTGATGTGGCCTTCAGTCCTAAATTGACCATCCTTATAGCTTCTTCTTCCTCGTTTAGCCTTGATTTCACTTCTTTATTGGATCTGAAGTGTGGGTCAAATTTTTTACAATTTTCTTGAGCCAATAAGTTTAACGTGAGTTGAATGAAGTCATTGGTTAGCAGCTACATTGTGCAATATTGCATTCAGTGTTCATCAGAATTTACTGCTTGTATAAAACATGGATCCATTCTGTAAAAAGTGAATTCTGTCTTTGCATTTTGAGTTTGTTTATTCGGGTAACCATGAAGTCCTGTCTGTCATATTTCCTCAGCATTCATACATACAAACCTGCCATATTGTAAATGTACTTTGGTAAACGCTATTTATTATTCACTGCAGTTGTACGGGACTTAAACTGTAGTCTACCCACTCAGAGGCTTTCTGTTGTGACGTGTCCAAAGTGCAAATACTATTTTATGATAGAGAAATTATGTTGTTAATTGTCAATTAAGCACACCATCACATCATGGAAGTTCTGAGAAAATCACGTCAGCAGATCAGGGTTATGGTTTTATTGCATACAGTACTAGTACTAGTACTTAGTACTGAGTACTACATTGGTTTCTTGTATATTCTTGGTTCAAATAAAAGGTTTCTTAATGCTCTAGTGGTGAAGGTCTTGTGTCTGCATGTTTGTTGTTGCTAATACATATATAATTATACTTCTTTTGTTGACACACTGGAGCAATATGTACTCCTCACACACTCACATCCATTCTGGTAAATTATTAACATTTGCAGAAAAGCTGAATCTTAACGCATTCTGGGCGAGAACCCCTTTTGGTGTTTTAAGCATTATGTTATACTTTAGCTATTGAAAAATAGCAGATCTACAAGCTCATAGCATGATGGCACGGCACCGAGGGCCACGCTACGAGCTATCGTAAAATTGTGGCGCAAATTTTTGAATATATATTCTTTCAGAGCAAACGTTTTTAACTCAAATCTTTGCTTCTGGGAGGAAGGTGTGAATATATATTCTTTCAGAGCAAACGTTTTTAACTCAAATCTTTGCTTCTGGGAGGAAGGTGTGATACCCCACACATATGAGTAGTGGATGTGCCTGCCTAACTGTCATCCTGTAGGTGAGCCTGGGTGGGGCATTGGCCTGATGGCTAATGGGAGAGCACCTGGGCCCGGTGTCTCCCAGAGGCTATAAATACAATGCTCCTGCCATTTGAGATGAGAGATCCAGAGGAGGCAGACCTGCTGGCTGCTGCTTGCTTCTGAAACAACATATTTTCAGATGGGGGGGGTCCGCGTCCAAATACAGATAATTCTGGGGGCCCTTGACATGAAAAAGGTGAGAACCACTGACATAGAAACAGAGGTTTTTCAGCAAATGTCCTACTCTAACTTTATATAATCAGAGAAGACCATTGGGGGCATGCTTTCTGTTGCAACTGCAGTAGCCCACAGCCTGAGCCCATGATGATCTATTAACCCACATGACGTCACAAGGAGTGGAATAATAAATACAAATCTTTTTGGGGTTTGACTATGAATACTTTCGGGCAATTACTACGGTCTGGTTACCCTGTTAAAATAAAATAAAGTTCAATATTAAATAATGAACAATAACAAAAATAAACATCATAATGCAGTTACATAAGGGCTACACAAAGCAGGCGCTGTCCTTGTATAATATGTGTCCTCAAGTAGCACCCTAAATGTCTTTATCCCGTTTCAGAGAGTCCTGGAGTTTGTTCCATTAGTCTGGGGTATAAAAGAAAAGAGAAAAGCATAACTTATTTATGTAAAGGAAAGGGAAAGCGTTTTTGTTAGGTGTTCCACGTAGCTCTTGAAAGAGAACCAAATGCCCAGATATTTATAAAGAGGTGACAAACTAAATGTGTTCACCTTTAAAGATATGACTTGACCTGTGTTCGGGGACCTTGTAAATGGCATACATTTAGTCTTGTTAGAGTTCAAGAGAAGCTTATTAGGGACAATTGAAACTTACCATTACCAAAAGCAGTCTGCAGTTTGCAGTGGCCAATTCAATCAACACATCATTATATGAAATGGTTTCGTCTCCCTATAATTGTGGACATCGCAAAGCAGTGAGGGAATAAATATTGTAAAGTAAAAGAGGACCCAATATGGACCCCTGTGGAACACCTTTACCAGATGGTGGGGAGGGATTGGGTATGTAATATCTCCAAACGGTATGAATTTGCCAAGTCCACATGGTGAGAGATAATTATTTATCTATTGCTGACCTCTGAGGGTTATGATGACACACCTGTTCTTGACCTCTGAGGGTTGTGATGACACACCTGTTTTCGACCTCTGAGGGTCATGATGACACACCTGTTCTTGACCTCTGAGGGTCATGATGACACACCTGTTCTTGACCTCTGAGGGTCATGATGACACACCTGTTCTTGACCTCTGAGGGTCATGATGACACACCTGTTCTTGACCTCTGAGGGTCATGATGACACACCTATTCTTGACCTCTGAGGGTCATGATGACACACCTGTTCTTGACCTCTGAGGGTCATGATGACACACCTGTTCTTTATAGGAGAGAGGCAGGTGATGTAATGCAGTGGTTCCCAAAGTGAGGTCCGGGGACCCCCAGGGGTCCTTGAGGGAGTTCCAGGGGGTCCCCAGCTAAATGATAGTTTGGAACGAAATGGACACTTCTGGGTCTGTAACTCTGAGAGTGTACAAATGGAACCAAATGGACCCTAACAGGTCCATTTGGTTCCATTTGTACACTCTCAGAGTTAAATTAACATGGATTTTACGATATAAATCAGGGTCTCAGAGATATAAATGCCATTAAATGGGGGGTCCGTAGACTAATGCATGTCAAACTGGGGGTCCTTGAAATTAAACGTGGTTGATAATCGCTGCTAGAGCCGTATACAAATCTTCTCTTATGGGGGTCCATGGCATAGCTTTTCAAATGGGGGTCCACAGCCTAATTGGTGTCAATTCGGGGGTCCTTGACATGAAAAGGTTTGGGAACGACCGTTGTACAGTAATGCATCCTCGCCGTTCCTTTCCTTTGGCTCAGCCTCGCCTCAGGAATGTGCAGACAAGTTGATACAGGAGTCAATGGGACGTCAACCCATATCTGGCCTGTTGGTCTGCAGTCCACTGGACTGTACCAAAACATATCACTAATATTCACCACCGAGTGACTCTCATCATAAAGGTATACTGAAAGGCCACATCAGACATCAGCAACTAGCAAATTACACAAATATAAATACAATCGCTTGTGTTTATAGAAGACGTGTCTGTTGAGTGTCTGACTGTGTCATTGTGATTTTAAAGAACCCTGTGAAGAGTTCTAATCGGTTTTTGTGTATTATGTGTATTATGTGATAAGCCTATGGACCTTGAGTCTAAAATAAAGATTGAGTTGAGTTGAGTTGAGTTGAGTTGAATTGAATTGAATTGAATTGAATTGAATTGAATTGAATTTAACTTATAAGCACCACAGAACAGAAGACAAGGAAGCACCATGTGTGTCCAGTCAGTGTGTCCACCAGTGTGTGTCCGCGAGCAGAGCTATAATCCATGACATGATAATCTTACCACCACCATGGGATTCAAATTTGTGTCCATTAAAATAAAATTGCTACAAAGGTGGGTCGTGGGTGGGCTTGGGCTTCGCCTGTCTTCTTAAGGTATTTATGGTTGAATGAAAAGAAAAAAGACGATCCGAATTCGCCCTCACATGACTGCGATTAAGACAGAGGGTGATTGGTGGGCGAGAGAGAGAGAGAGAGGGAGAGAGAGAGAGAGAGAGAGGGAGAGAGAGAGCTGGATACTAGGCTACAATACTTTGCGCACTAACGCGACAGCAGCACAAGATTGCAGAAGTTTTACGTAGCCTACTATACTGGCTGAGATCGTCCACTTCTCTGAGGTAATGTCAACATTATTAATATTATTATTTTAATACATCTTCAGAACAATTGAAAATCATTGTGCTTTTTTATTTTGACAAAACAAAGTTTGTTTTGTTTTTTTACTTTGACAATAATCGTAGCCTTAGTAGCCTATAGCTAATTACTTTATTGGCAAAAGTGCTTCTGTTCTGAACTTGCATGCTGTATACCGTATAGGCCTATACTTGTGCTGCAAACACACTGACTGTGACAATTCAAATGAAATGGTGCTTTAATAGAAGGAGCTGCCGCTGCATGGATTATACAACTACTGTACTACAGTATGGCACGCACGCACGCACGCACGCACACACACACACACACACACACACACACACACACACATACATGCTCTCTCGAACTCTGTTTATATCTCCATGTAGTGTTACACACACACACACACACACACACACACACACACACTCACACTCACACTCACACTCGCTCTCTCGCTCTCTCTCACTGCACACTAGCTGTTTGTATCTCCATGTTGTATAGTGTTGACTCACTTGACTGTGAATTGTGAAAGTTTGCAGATAATGCAGAGCTGTGCATGCAGCCATATAGGTTTATGAATCTGATCAATGTGTGGGAATTGTACTACTCAAAAATACCCAAATGGAGGAGCTATATGGGTCCAGAAGACGACGTCCAGTATGAATTGATGTGTAATAATCTCTGTCTCTATATATTATGCTCCCTTTAGCTGCTGATATGGGGCCAAACAGGCTGTATGCGCTGCACTTGTGCTGGATGGCTGCCACGCTCCTACTGCTGCTGTGCGAGGTGATGATCAGCCAACACTGCCACTCCATCATCAACCTGGTGGACGGCTTCAACACCCTGTTCATCCTCATGCACATGGCTCTGTCTCTCCCTCCACCCGCACGCAGCGGCCGCACGGAGGACGCCCCCCTCCCACCGGTGCCCAACGGACGCTCCTTCTCCTCCGCTGCTCCTTCCACCCGACCGGGCCCTTCTCCCCCTCCCTCGCCCTGCTGCCCGGCGCCGCGGCTGACCGACCCTCCTCCTCCTCCGGCTCGCGTCCCGGTCCAGCCCATCGCGTGCGGCTTGTCGATCCGTTCCGACAGCAGCAGGCCACCTCTCCACCCTAGCGGTCCTAATTTAAATCAACTCGCCCTCTCCAATATCCACGCCGTGGACCTGCATTCTGTCCCTCTGGATTCACATTCCTCCACCGGTTCAGCCACCCTCCCTCGCCCGTTTTCATTGAGCCGTATACTTTCCTCGCCCCCCTCCTCCTCCCCGACGCCACACACCCTGCACACACCCCCCCTGTGTGGTCTTTTTTACAGCCACGCCAGGATTCAAGTGGTGGGGGCTTTTCTGGCGGCTCTGGTCCTGGCGTCTCTGTGTGTCTCGGTCAGCATGGAGGTCTTCAGCCACCTCCTGCAGCCCCGGCCTGTACGGCAGCAGCCATATCTGGTGGCGGTCGGGGCTCTCAGTCTGGTCCACAACCTGGCAGTGCTGGGACTGAGGTGGGGTCGGACGCTGCAGGGCGTCAGCACTGGACTGGTCTGGACCCCACGCCCCCGTAATGGTAAAGACATGCCTAGATCACGGGCAAAACAATAAGATGTCATTAAGAAAGAGGGGCGAGCACTCCTCTTACGGTGGACATGTTTGCCTGAAAAGGAATCTTGGAAATGTTTCATAGTTTTAGAAATATAGTGCTTTCCCCATTATGGGGCTCATAATGGGGAAAATATTGGCACGTAAAAAAAAACACTTTTACCTAGAATCTCCATTCACACTTTGTATAATTCAGCTTACTGTGGAGACACATGCTGGAACTTTTTTCTTTGAATTTTGTTTAAATACAACAAAAAGTAGGATGCTTATTTTAACCATTAGGCAGATGTTTTCTCTTACATGTTCCACTTTGAAGTATAGCTCTGTATATTCAGCTGCAACTCACATCAGACAACTGAATGTCGAATTGTTTGTTATTCACTCCTCCCTTCCACTCCCTACAGCCAAGGCGATGGAACAAACCAAACATGACGCCAAGCAGGGCTGTGTTGTGGATGAGGCATGCGGCGATCTCTCTTCTGCTGTGGATGCTACATACCAGGGAGGAAGCCTGATCCTCTGCAACGCAGGAACCTCCAGTGTCCTGGAACTAGACTGTGACTCTATAAAGGCCCAAGACCAGAAAACACTGCCCTCACTCCTCCAGACTCAGAATCCACCACAAGAAGAGCCCCACGTCGTTGCAGAACTTCCACAGGGCTCGTCCTCTTTTCCCCGTAACAGAGCAAACCTGCACTGTATTGGTTCAGACACACTCACTGCACAGAGCCAAGACCACGGGGGGCCAAACGGTGTGACAGTTGCAGACGCTTGCATGTGTGATTCTCATAGAAATGGACATGTCAGTGAAATATCGAGGGTATGTGGTACTAAGGGACATTCAGGTAAGTCTTTCCAAGCTGTGATGCCTTCCCTTTCTCATTGTGTCTTGAAAATCTTTTTTTTTTTTTTTTTTTTAGTCTCAAGAGATGACTAAAAATACATTCTTGCACACTGCTCTTGCAGTCAAGATAGTTTCTATACTATGTGCAGGATTTTCTTTTAATAGATGCTTTTCAACACACCTGCAAAACAATAAATGGTGTACTTACACATTTTATCAGTAGGCCTACAGTTATGATTTGTGTTTTTTTCCCCCTCAGAAAATCAAAACCTGCCTCCAACATCCCCCGTCTTCAAAATGGATCAACCAACTGAGAATCCCGTAGCGAGGGTTCATTTGCGAGGTTGCTGTTCATCCCTCATTACTGCCACGCAGGGTCTCGTCACCTCCATCCTGGCTCTCACCAACGCCCTGGTTCTGCGTCTGGTTGTGGCGACGTGGTGCCCGCAAAGATCTTGGTCATGTGGTCTCCTTGTTTACATGGATCCTGTTTTCTCCCTGCTGGCAATAATAGTGATCTTGTCTACAGTTCTACCACAGGTGAGATACTGTATCCCAGGTGCTTGTACCTATAGAAGTGTCTATTTGTATGTCTCTAAATGTTTTGATGAATTGAACACGGTGGACCCTCTT
This sequence comes from Protomyctophum bolini, assembly GCF_963924005.1. NCBI lineage: Eukaryota > Metazoa > Chordata > Actinopteri > Myctophiformes > Myctophidae > Protomyctophum > Protomyctophum bolini. Next base: position 7,617,571 of record NC_137870.1, read on the forward strand.
GTAAACAAGTGTAATGCTTAATTGGGTCGTCCACTCACAGTTAACAGTCTTTGTATTGAGTTTGTGCTTGAAATGTACTGTAATTCTGCAAACTTGTTAATCAATCAATCAATCAGATCTCCTTTGACCAGAATAAGGTGTCATCCCCAGGTGAACAGGTATGGTCTACAGTTGCTTCAGGCCAGCCCTCCAGAGGTGTGTGTGTCTGAGCTTCAGCGGAGAATCTCCAGTGTTGCTGGCGTCCAGGGCGTCCACGACCTCCACGTCTGGCAGCTGACAGACATGTGCACGGTGGCCTCCGTGCACGTGCACTGCCACTGGGACTTTCAGACTCACAGGTGGAAGTACTAAACTATTAAAGTTGTAGGGCAGGCTATGCTGTTTGTTTGTTTGTCGTCGTTACATTAGAAGTTCTTTTCAAGCATTTGTTTTTTAATATCCACTCTGCTGAAATCTGTGGGATGTCACCAAAACCCAAGTCAAGTTTTGTTTTGTCAAGTTAATTATTTATTATACAAATATATCATACGCACAATGTGGGTTAGAAGCATGGTTTTGAAACATTACTAGACTAAATTGAGGCTGAGAATGGAACTTTAGAACATAAATAATTAGGCTAACTCCAGTAAATACTGTAGAATTCATGTATGCTTTTTTTTCTCCTCTGGAAAGACTTTTGATAGATATCATTCAATATTTGTGTTGTGCCTACAAATCTGTTTAAAGTGATTATTTGTATCATGTCCAGATGTGGCGATCTGATTTCTGGAGTCACGAATGTGTTGAAGAGTGTGGGCGTGACCTGCTGCACAGTTCAACCAGAGTTTCTACCTTCATCTACGACCTGCTGCACAGTTCAACCAGAGTTTCTACCTTCATCTACGACCTGCTGCACAGTTCAACCAGAGTTTCTACCACAGTTCAGCCAGAGCGTGCAGGGCGTAACCTGCTGCACAGTTCAACCAGAGTTTCTACCTTCATCTACGACCTGCTGCACAGTTCAACCAGAGTTTCTACCACAGTTCAGCCAGAGCGTGCAGGGCGTGACCTGCTGCACAGTTCAACCAGAGTTTCTACCTTCATCCTCAACCTCCGACAGCAGTGGAGACATCAGCAGCCGCCCCATCGTCGTCCACACAGAGCAACCCTCTCTGTCTCCCACCCCGGCGTGTAGCCTTGCCTGTGGTAAGGCCTGTGCTGGGAGAATGTGCTGCTCGCTGCCCACAAAGGAGCCCTGCTGCAAGCCACTGGCTCCGTCTGCTGGGGAGAGTGAGTCTGGGGAAAGTGAGTCGGAACCCCACATGTTGGTCATTGAGAACACTTTCCTGTGACTCGAAGTTTGAACCAAGAGTTACGATTGCTACTAAAAGACACCCCCCAACCTTGCCACCGTTACCCAAGACGAGCCTGTGTTGAGCTTTTTGTTATGTTCACCTACATTCTTCATCTGTTGATACATTATCTGGCCAAGTGTAAACACCATGGGCAGCTGGTTTTTACCTTCAGCGGAAAAAATAAGTACATTGTGTGATGATGGCCCATGGAAATGCTCATGCCCATGCTGAAGAATGAAATCACACATTCCTTTTAGCATTGTTGTTTTGTATGTTTTATTCCTTTTAGCATTGTTTGTTTTGGTATGTTTTATTCCTTTTAGCATTGTTGTTTGGTATGTTTTGTTGCATTACAATTTCACCACTTACATAACATGTGGTAGACTGGTAGTAGCATTGATAACCAGGGTGGTCCTTGAAAATAAACATCTAACCAAAGTGTGTAAATGCTTCTTTTTAAACCTATTTTGCCTTTTTTTTCTCCTTTTAAATCAAGCTGCACTATTCATTTTCAGCAATGGTATTATAATGTTCAGTGAGTAGATCTTGTTGAGCTGGTCATTTTGAAAGTAGCTCTCATGTAAAAAAAAAAGAAGAAAGAGTGGGCACCCCTGGTATAGTACAATGCCATGACATACTCAAATCATGATCTCACAGGGCTCTAGGTCTAGGGCATGTTCCAAGTCCTAGGTTGAGGAATTGTGCAGGCAGTGGAACAACATGCTCACTCAGACTTGGGTTTTGGTATAGTCCGGCAGCCGACAGGCTTCTTTTGTTTAAAAGTGGGAAGTTTGGTATATAGTCTTTTTTATTGTCTGTATACATACATGAATCCACTTGCTGACCGGCTGTCAGTATTGAGCAATTTTTTTTATAGGGGTTTATAGGATTAACATCCTATGGCAGGCAACATTGTCAAACTTTCCTTATGCTTGTAGCATGTCACATGTCAAACTAGGGGGTTCATGATTCTGAAACCATTCCAAGCATTAGTTTTGCACAAAAAAACACTCCTTGGGCTAAAAACGGCCATAGATGTCATGTCATGACAATGTCATCATTTTTGGCACACATTTGGGCAAGTGGCTATGGCTAATGGCTCATTGATGGTCATTTCAGCCAGTCAGCTGGCCGACCAGCAGAATATAGCTTAGCTGGCCAACTATACTGACTGGTAAACCAAAAGCTGGCATTTTCAGTCACTTTAAGTTGTCATACTATAGGCCTACTTTACTTACAATATCAATTTTGTGTAACTTGTGGTTGTGGCGCTCTGCTCCTTTAACACTCTCCTATGTCACGTGCCCGTGCGCTACGAGTCTACGAGAATGAATGGACGGAACGGGAGCGCGTTTGAAGGAGTTTTTGCTGTTGACACTGACGCTGTCAACTCGTCGGGTCCGTGTGTAGCCTACCTCTGGCTTGTGAGAGACAAACAGTGCGTACTGCGTAGTTTGTAGCCCGCTGTGGGACTATAGTCAACACCACACCATCCAACTTAAGAAGTGAGCGTTAGTAATTTCCCCGACGGAGCGTGGCTGCTCGTCCGACGCCCGGTGTTCTGACAACACCGTGTGGATCATCCCGGATGGTTCGATGAGGAAACGCTAACCGTCATCAACTGTCAGTAAGTGATTCCACAGCGCTCTGATCGTGATTGTCTGACTGACTTGTTCTTTTATTTGACAGGGGGGAACATTCATTAAACTGTCTGATATTGGTGTTGTGTTGCGTGCCTGAACATTATTGGTGCGTCATATTGGTTCACACGATCTGACGTGGGAACTGAACATTGTCTGCAAGAAAACATTTGAACATTTGATTTCACTGTTGATTCAACAGTGAAACCAAAATCAAATGTTATGACTTCTCCTCTGCATGGTAGTATTTAGAATGGATGGTTCTGTTATGACTTCTCCTCTGCATGCTGTAGTATTTAGATGGTTCTGTTATGACTTCTCCTCTGCATGCTGTAGTATTTAGATGGTTCTGTTATGACTTCTCCTCTGCATGTTGTAGTGTTTAGATGGTTCTGTTATGACTTCTCCTCTGCATGCTGTAGTATTTAGATGGTTCTGTTATGACTGCATGTTGTAGCCTAGTGTTTAGATGGTTCTGTTATGACTTCTCCTCTGCATGCTGTAGTATTTAGATGGTTCTGGTTAGGACTTCTACTCTGGTAAACTGGTAAATGAAGTCCTCGTCTGTGCGCGTTTCCTTTATGATTCTGTATGGTATTATTGTGTGTCTGTTTGTTCCAGGGGTTGATATATTTGTCTATCCCTTGTACGGTGGTTGGGGCCGTTATTTTACCTTATTTGTCGGACTGAGTCTCTGACTGGCACCCCGACCCGAGCTACAAACTACATGCTTTTTGTTCTTGCTTTAATGTAAAGCGCTCTGGATTAAGAGCGTCTGGTAAATGCCATTCTAATGCAGTTAAACCTGAAACATGACTGTCATGCTTTTTATTAAACAACGCGGGAAGCAGCAATGCTAATCGCTGTACGCCTGTACCAACACATTTCAAACACCCGTCGCACATGTGGCGAGTACTTTATTTCAAATCGGAATGTTTATATACACGTTTGGACTGTAAATGTAGCGATCGCGTAAAACAGGAGGCAGTTGCGCCATGACGCTCGTGAAGAACGAGCGTCATGTGAACCATGGCTATTATACAGTAAGCTTAAATGTTTATGTATGATTAACGTTTAGAGAAAATGCATGAAAGTTTGAAATGCCACAGCAATTTTTTTCATCCCAACTAACTACTGTATATGCCACACATTTAGACCAACTTAATTTAATGCAAACGTGTTGCTGTACAAATTGTGCAAGTGCATATACACAGTAGCCTACCTTATGTGTACACAAACACATTCACTACCTTCCATGACAACACAACTTTATTATCTTCCATGATACATTTCCAATTACACATGATTCAATTATAGGTTGAAGAAGTTGAGACGACATTTCTCTTCAAGTACTCCACCTGTAAAGTAAAAATATCAATATATGAAGACATTGTGAGCAATTAAAATATTCACATTTTATTAATAAAAGGGGTTAAGCATCTATCATATCCATTACTAATTTTCAACAGTGTCGATACAGTGCTATACTGCAATTATAAACCAGCCCAGTTTGACCGGCTGCATTAGGCTACGGACCCCCATTTCATAGAGACCCTCAAGTTATATTGTAAAATCAATGTTAAACTCTGAGTGTACAAATGGACCCTAATGGGTCAAATTTGTACACTAATTTGGTTAAATTTGACCCAGTTAAGTTAGACCCATAGGGGTCCATTTGGGACCTCTGGGGATCCCCCCCAGACACCACTTTGGGAACCACTGTAGTAGAGCATGCCATGTACTTCAATAAATTATATATATAAATTATACAGTAGAAGATACACTTTTACTGTAAACCCACATTGAGGAATCAATTTGTAAAATAGTCTGTACCTGCTGGCTACATCATGTATGGTGGCAATGACAAGGATAGCTGTATTCCGTCTCCATGTTGTCACCTGAGTGAAAACAAGACCACCATGAGTTTACTTCAGAGCAACAGGACAGAAGAGTCCTCCATTTGGTGTCCGTTAATCAGATATTGGAACAAGTCAAAACACAGATTTAAATTATGGGACAACTCAAACATAGATTGACCAACAGCTTAATCACCATTATAGATCAATGCTCATGATATAATAAACTGCATGCAACTATAATCAAACATATTCGATTTTCTCCAGGAGTGTCTTTGCCCAGAGCTAATCTTGCAATCTGCTGCTGCCAAATAAATGTCCTTCCACAGGTTTTATTATTAGTTATTCATAATGGAAATAAAGGGGGACAGATCGGCTCAAACCGTGCCCAAATATGGAAATGGCCGATATACTGTATGCAGAACACATAAAAAGCAAAGTGCATGTATTGTCAATTTGCCTACAACGCTAGGTCAGACGTGTACAATAATCTACTGTAAAATGCATGCACATCCCCTAATACTAGTACAGTGTTAAACCTCTCCTATACATCTCAGTCACACATGTACTCACGGTCCGGTTTAGTCACACTATGTACTCACTCAGGGTTCAGTCACACATGTACTCACTCAGGGTTTAGTCACACATGTACTCACTCAGGGTTTAGTCACACATGTACTCACTCAGGGTTTAGTCACACATGTACTCACTCAGGGTTCAGTCACACATGTACTCACTCAGGGTTTAGTCACACATGTACTCACTCAGGGTTCAGTCACACATGTACTCACTCAGGGTTCAGTCACACATGTACTCACTCAGGGTTTAGTCACACATGTACTCACTCAGGGTTTAGTCACACATGTACTCACTCAGGGTTCAGTCACACATGTACTCACTCAGGGTTTAGTCACACATGTACTCCTCACTCAGGGTTTATAGTCACACATGTACTCACTCAGGGTTTAGTCACACATGTACTCACTCGGATGGTAGGAATCCCAGATCTTGACCAGTGCTGGTTTCAGGTTCAGAACAGGGACATTCTGTATGAGCTCCAAGGTGTGGTTGACAGGTGTGCCTCGTGTTAACTGTTGGCAGAAATGTAGTTCACCATACTGTACCCTATATATAGTCATAATACTAGTTATGCCAGTGCTTTTTCCATCTTATTACACGGCTTGGTTGAATGCTCGATTCCGATTGGTCAATCACTGAATTCAGTGGCATGTGATTTCTTCTTGATAATGACCGGTCCGCTCTATAACAGGCCGAGGATCTAATCAAAGCCTCGGGAGCACCTGCTGCACCCCGCTGATTTACTGTAGTTTCCAACATGACAGCCATGTATACACAGTCATTTACAGCTAAACATTGCTCTCAAAAATGTTGCGGTGCAGTACCCGGAAATGGATTGATCAACTCACTTCCTTGTTTTCCGCTGGGCAGACACCGGCCAGCGCAACACTTATGGAATACTTTCATTACCGCAAGTTAGGAAATACCTCGTTCTGTTTTGGGGTCAATTCATTAATGTAATTAAGTAGCCGTGTAATAAGAGGGATAATGTCTGCCTAGGTGGTCATTGTAGGATATAATTCACCTTCAGGGTGACGCTTCACGTCGGTGGTTATAAACTCCCCGTCTGTGAATTATCTCCCTAGGCAGACATTATCCCTTACTTATCCTACCCCCCCCCCCCCCCCCTCTCACCTCTGTTAGATACAGAAAGATGTGGTCATCCTTTTGCTCTAGAAGATCCACCAGCAGAGCCTTTTTCAGCTGTGAAGAAGCCATATTAAACTGGTTATCATCCATTGCCTCTGTATTGGTTATATTTTACCCATGTGTTGGAAGTGGAACGTTCACGTCTACAAATTAAAAGTTCTAACAAAGTAAAAAATGTTTAGAATTTAGAAAAAGGTGAGTCACCTTTTTCAAAGACTCTGGGTGTGGGATGAATCCAGAAAGCATCGCTATATCAACCAACACCACGTTTGTAGTAGTTCTATTTCCAGTATATCTGTGTGGGTATAACATATGTTAAAAACATCTTTTACAACATGTTAAAACATCATTTCTAATTCAAGCATTTTGGGGGAGGTTTTGGATGTTTGAATATACAATAATATTGCCTATAATTTCTTCATAATTCCTCTCATAATGATTTCTTTGTCGTCAATAATGGGTACATTTAACATGGTTCCATCTCTAGAGGTGATCCTTACAGGCTGTGTAGTTTCAGAGTCATCGTCTGTGTCAGAGAGTTGCTGCTGCAGTTGGCCTCAGGTGTGACCTTGATGGACAAACTGCTTTCCTCAACTCGTGTCGGGATGTTGTACTTAAGAGACATCTGAGGAAATGGAAGAGGAATTCCATTTCTACAGTCATGAAGAGTAAATGGCTAATTCTACATGGCTTGTTTCTAAGAAAAAGGCCATTTGTAATTACGTATAGGACAATTAATCAGACAGTCAACTTTATAGATGGTGAGCTGACCTGCGCTGAGACGTATGCAGTGCCCTTGACCTCCAGGCTGTACACTCCTCCCCTCACAATGTGCAGCGCCTTCTCCTGGTAGAGCAGTCTGTTGGCCATATTCACATTGAAGATCTCTTCACCGCTGGAGGATTTGAGCGTCAGAGTGCTGGAGTCCTCAGGGTCATCTTGGAAGATCAGACTGGAGAAGCGAGCCAGGGCCTGAATAGCCACTACCGTGTCCTACAAAGCACACAAACCACCTCTGAAATCAGTCTGCCACGTACAGAGCTTGTTGACCAGAACACCAGACAGCACCGTTTTCAGCTGATGTAAATCACCAGACAGGCCGTGTGGTGGGATTGATCTTTCTACAAGCCTACTTCTACGTTTGAAGTTGACAGTTAACAGTGGGGAAGAGGGATACACCAGCAAGGGCATATTATGCAAAAAGCCGATTAGTGCAATTTCAATATTTCACAATTTTGAACAAAGTTCAGTCACAGATAAATGTCTGGTTCTCTTCATTATTTTTCAATAGAACCTCCTCCCTACCCATGCCACTGGCCAAAATGAATTAATGTATAATACTGCAGCATCACAGATAAGAGATGTTGCAATGGCTTTTATGTTTTACGTGAAAGTGAAGACTCCAGGAGAGCAACATCATAATAGTTAAAGATGTGCGGTTTCAGAGATCTATAGGAGAGCATAAGAAAGATGAACCATTTAGAACGAGGAGACTACTCTCGCAAACAGTGCAACAAGGTGTGGACGAAGGCAGCATTTCATCCGATTTGAGCCGAACCTGTGTGGAGGAGAAGCCACCGTAGGAGTTCCGCTGGCTGGCCAACCACCTCACGATGGGAGCAGCATCGTCTGCAGCTCTAGGGTCAGGGTTGGCAAGCTTGGCCAGCAGCACGTAGGAGGTGATCTCTACGGACAGAGAGGCCGAAGTGTCCTCGGAGGTCTGAGACCAATGCAGGAAACCTCCTGCAGACACAAAACAAAAATCTATCAACTTTACTGGTAAATGAACAATAGAGGGTATGCGCATGCATAAAGTGAGTGGCAGAGGTTAACATATAACGTCTAATGTATATTATGGGCTGTCATGGCCATAAAGTTCTTGTCACTCAGTAGGCATTCCTGCATAACCTATATTACACACACAGCAGTAATGCTTTATGCTAATAAAGTACATTTTAGTCTCAAGTAAATACAGTTTGATAACAATCTTATGTTATCTAAATGCTTTCCGTCGCACCATCGCTTTTCAATGCAATCTTGTCCAGGCGATTAAGGAGCCGTGAGCTTGCAGTCGTGTCACCCGCCAGAGAGAAGACGTAGGCCAGCAGAGCTGTAGTGTAGGTGTTGGTCTCCATGGCCACATCGATGGCATCCTTCAGGCACGACAGACTCCCCACATGTTCCTACAGAGAGACAAGTAGGCCTTATACCTCCAGTGACATAAGCTAGCCTTCTCCAGGCAAATGTGCTTCATTTGAATAATAGCACCACAGCATTCTCTGACTCTTATTGCATCAAAACCACGAGCTTCATGGTTCTCAGGACAATTACCTTGACAGACACCGAATTTCTCCTTGACAATAATAGTAAAGTTAGAAATTAAGAAGCACGAGATGACTGTAAACGGCCCATTATTCAGTCATTGTCAGAACTACAATATCTGCGGCATCATTAGGTTCAAATCCCTATTAGAATAAAGCAATAAGCCACAAGAGGTCTCAGGTTACCGGGTATTTTATAATGGCCGAGAGGCGTAGTGAGACACGACGCGTAGCGGAGTGTCTCAGACCCTTTTTTAACCTCAAAACTGTTCCCAATTCACAAAAGTATAGCTACACTTTGCGCCCACCAGAGCGAGCCACACTTCCTTGTTTTTACTCAGACGGGGGAAATGGGAGGAGATTGATGTTTTTACGAGGCTGCCCGAACTCCCGGAGCCACACATTCACATCATGAGTGCGGGCGGTGCTTAGACACCCGCACGGCCATTGTTCGTAAGGCAATCAAGTGCTCTCCTTCCCCAGTTCAGCTACAGCTGTGGGGTCAATGTAACGCAGCATAGGAATGATTGAAGGTGTAGATTATCGTGATTTACCATGGCAACCAGCCAATCAGAATCACGTATTGGGAACCAACCGGTTTAGAATGTACCTCGCATGTCACCCGCTCTCACTTCCTGACCTCCCCTGAAATTCATGCATTAATACAAATAAAAGTACTCACTGGCCTGGGCCGTGGCTCAGTGGTCCAGGCACCTTGGCTGGTAATCCAGTCTGGCAGTGTGCCGCAGGTTCGACCCTCGATCCCGACAGCCTTTACCCCCATCCCCCCCCCCCCCCCCCCCATTTCCCGTTAGCCTACTGAGATTCTAGCCCTCTAAAATAAAGGCGAAAAGCAAAAAAAGTACTCACTGAAGGCAAATTCATCTCTAGGAATGTAGCAGTGATGTAAGCACTGAGAGTCACTTCATCCGACACGCCACCCTGCAGAGGAGAGCAATAATACAAAGACATGTTACAATCTCCCATTATGTTTCTAAAAAATATATATATATACACATCTTAGAAACATTAACATGGTACACTTCTTTACAGAGTGTGTACATGACTATATACCTTCAGTCTGTTGTTAAAGAGTTTTCCAGATTGTTCAAAACAGCCATCGGGTTTGCGTTTACTATCCAGCCAGGTCTTGGCTTGTTCTATGGTCGACTGTATGTTCAACTGGTCGAGGGAGTTGTAGAAAGACTTCGCTTGGACCAAAGTTCTCAGGACAAATGCAGTCAACCTGCAGACAAAGATATTTACACACTTGTGTGTTATCAAGACATTAGTTGAGGGTTGAATGATTATATCCCATACCTCAAACTAAATTATACTGTATACACATGTAATAATATTCTCACCAAGCGCTCTCTTCACCATTTACAAACGAGCTGTAGGCACCATTGCTGTGCTTGAAGTTTAGTTGTCTGTGGTAGCCTGCATTTAGATTATTCATTATTATAAAGTCATGAAAAATACAGAGGAACACAGCATTGTGGGTGAGGTAAAGGTGCGTTGGGAGGGCGACACTCGATTGCTGGCCCTTGAAACATTTACTAAATTAAGACAATCCAGACACTTGACTCACCACCGACCAGGAAGGGCAGGGCCTTCTCCTTGATGGCCGCTGTCAGCTGGTTTGTGTTCTTCAGGTATTCCAGGATGTAGACGTTGGGAGCTAAGAGCGCCATATTCTGTTCCCCACATCCAGACGGCATCCTCAGCAGTCCATCCAGGTTCTTCAAGGCACGGCCCAGGAGGTCGCCTGTCGTCAAAGAGATACTAGATTGCAAACACTGTATACACCCATATAGTAATGCAGCATTATTAACCCCTCCAGTACATGTATGACCCTTGAGCATAGCATGAAGCCGCTCAAGTACATTTGACTGAACTGCCTCCGCAAGCTATACGCATCATAAACAGAAAACCTTGAAATAGAGTTAAAAAAACAAACAGGCATCTTTACCCAGGACGGATATAGAACAACTGGCAGATCCCGTAATCACATCCTCAGGGAGTTCTAGTTGGATGTTCTCTGTCAATGTATGTCTTGAACATGCTAGACAGAGGAAAAATATTTAATTTGGAGCAAAACATGAACTCTGGTAACAGAATTGAAAAACATGAACTCTGGTAACAGAATTGAAACAACCACCTCCGTCACAAACTCTGGAAAAGGGAATAAGCAGGATTCTATACCTTTGAAAAATGTGTTAGTTCTGCCAGTCCTCCATGTACACTCACCTCTAGGACTGAAGAACCAGTTGTAGGTCCGTCTTACTTCTGTTCCTTCTGCCTGAAAAGGGAGAAAGGCAGACAATTCAATCCATTATCGGCCAAATGTACATCGAGTAAAGCAAATTTCACTTTCAAAAGTGCTGGACTATAACTGGCCAGACACCCCTAGTGGAGCCAATAACTAAAGTGAATTTAGAAAAGTTTGACTGTAATGTTAAGTTATTTGGAGCAGAGGGCACACCAGATTGGACATGAGTTAGTCTTTGGAAACAAATAACTGTAGATTGTGGGTTTAAAATCTTAGAACCGTTACATCATGTTAGGGAGACAAAACTCTAAAATCTCATATCGTACCTTGACTATCAGAGAGCGAGTGACGACATCAACGCGACCTCTCTCGGGTACACTGACCGTCTCGTTGTTACACGATACATTGGACGCCACTGCCTCAGCAGTCACAGTCACATTAACAACGCCTGGAAACATACATTAGCAATGAGTCTGACACGTCAAACATCTGATAACATGCAGATCAGAAAGTTTCTTGATATATATATTTTAGAAACATAATGGGAGACTGTAACATGTCTTTGTATTATTGCTCTCCTCTGCAGGGTGGCGTGTCGGATGAAGTGACTCTCAGTGCTTACATCACTGCTACATTCCTAGAGATGAATTTGCCTTCAGTGAGTACTTTGTCCTTTTTTCTCTTCCGTGGGCAATGTAGCGTTTGATTATAGGCTATAGTATGTCATAACTTGTCCCATAGGGAAGCCAATGGCATTTCCATGAGTGTACAACGTTATTGCATAGTGTTGATGATTTAAACTGTGGTAGAGTTCAGGTCTCACCTAGGACATCCATCCATAGTCCATCCATAGTCCAGCTGAAGGTCTTGCGTCCGTCGGCACAGACACAGGAGGAGTACTCTTCATCAGGGAAGGCTAAGAGAGTGTAATCTGATGAGGGGCTGGGAGTCGCTCTCACCTGATGAAAAAAACCCAATGTGAAATTAGATGATGGAACCGTATTTATTCCATTAAAATATAAACCAGGGCTCCAATTACGGTTACAGATCTTGGTCAACCTATAATTTTCCTATGAGCGCTACAGTATGACTTATTCCATTATAACTTTGACTTAATATTTGGGCAATGCTTCAGCCCGAGTTAGCCCTTGTAAATATTTAAACATAATACATGGCCTACAGTGTGTACACACACACTTTAGAGTTATACATGTATACTAGTCTCTAAACTCTAAAGTGTCTATTGCAAATACATTTGTGGCAACTTTTGGTACATTCTGAAACCTGTATAAAGTACCATGATGCAGCTGGACAGATAGTTGAAGACAGTAGCCTTCAGAACAAATGTCTCTCCCCTGACGATGGAGTAAGGCAGGCTGAGCTCCAGGAAGAAGGGCTGGAAGACTTTGAGCTCCTTGGGAGGAGCGAGACCGAAGCCGCTGGAGGACAAGCAGAAAGCCTCTGTCTCCCATGTGGTGATGGCGTCTGGGACAGTGAGGGACACGTCCGCTTTTCCCGAGGTCCTGCATGGATGGACAGACAGACAAATATTAAACTATTGGACAGGACATACATTCTGATTGAACAAGTTTCTCATGATCACACAAGTAACCTTCCATTTTGTGTGGCTTTATTATGATATTCTTTCAACCTCCTCCCCAAAAAAAGTAATCTGCTGGCTGTGGCAATTTAGCAAAAACATACAAAGTTTGTGGAATTGTAAAGACACCAACATCATAAATACAGATTTGAAGTGAATCTTGAACTACTCAAATTCCATTACAAACAATAGGATGTTTAACACTCGTGTTGTAGCTCTGTGCACTCACCCCACTGCCACCAGGTCCCATATCCATGTCTCTGGGAAGAAGGAGCGGATGGTCTGTATGGCAGATTCTGAACCAATGTACTTAAGTAGGCCCCAGATGGACACTGAGGGGAAAAACAAAACAAAACACTGTATTCATGAATGCCAACAAACACACTGAAATCACACTTCTGTCATGCTTGTTAAATTTACTTGAGACGTCTTTGTGGTACTCTCTTCCCTTGAAGAGGACACAGGAAGGTGCTTTGATAGCCAAATTTGTTGCCATCTTGAGTCCCAGGTCCTAGAGAAAACATTAAATATAGCCCAGTAAATTGGGAGTGCATCCCTCAACAGGTAGTGAAAAAAATAATGATACACACATTTAGAAATAGATGTTGTACATAGTCAAAATTGTACATGATATTATTGCAAAGAGATACTGTACCATAAACACTGTGAAAGCATCCTTTTTTCCATCACGTCCAACATAGATACTTCTTTTTTGTCTTTTTTGTCTCACAGGCAAACATTGTACAGGCCGCACAACATCGTCAAGTTCAAATGGAATACAGTTTGCCATCTTGACTGGCAACCGCTCAAATATCTGTTCAAAAGAAAAGAGATTGTGAAAATGATCTGCATCTTTTGTAAAATACAGGGTGGTAGGGACCTAGGGGTAAACGAACAAAAGTTCCAAACCGGTGGACCGGTCTGAATTGCTCCAAGGAAAATTGAAAATTACTGGACCCGGTTCCGATGCTCATGAAAGTCTGACTGTGGCATTGAAATTATCCGAGTGTCATCTCCCCATGCCCCAGGACAGTGTCCAGAGTGGAGGTCTCATTCAGACATCCCAGATAAAGACAAGAGTGCGCCCGGCTTATAGTTACAGTCTGTCCCTGCATGCATAAGAAAGTCTCACCTTGTCTGCATCCAGCCGCTTCCCTGGCTCCTTGATGTGAACACTCTTGTCGATGGCACTGACACCACACAGCGAGCCTGGCATGGCCGACACCTGCAGTGTGTTCTTCTCTCCGGGGATCGCCGTGGATGGAGAGAACTCCAGAAACACCTGGATTGTAAACAAAACATCACCATGAATGCAGACCTTGACGCGTGCAATGTGTCAAGCCCCAGGTTAGCCCTACATTTGAAGGGTCTTCTGACTCCACATCCTCCACCAGACAAGGTTACCCAGATCCCTTGAGATCACATGAACATTGGCACAAAAGAGAGCAGAGGCCAAACTTAAACTGACCTTATTACGGAAGCATTTCTCTGTGAAGAAGTCTGCGCTGTGAGCAATGACCGTCTCACTGGGGAGGACGGCGTACACAAGCACCTGGAGCAATGGAGCCATTACTGGGGTGACATCCAACTTGAAGGAGATCTCACCATCGGTGACTGGAAACACAGCAGGTAAGGAAATTGGTAGTAAACTGTAGCTGCAGTATATAGCTTAATCGAATATGAATGTATATTACTGCTGCTTATATGAATTTCTGCTTCTTTTTCTGAATTTTAATAACCTTATAGCTTTCAAACAACTTAGTTTAATTTCAAATTAAACACAGGAAGCTTAACAAAAGACAACGGCAATTACGTCCTGTGTAGACTTACTTCTTGAACTATTCAGCACATCAATAGTTACTAGTCCTTGGTGGCGAATGGCTGCTCTGGATAAAATCTAGAGACAAAATGGAGATTCATTCACATACAAGTTTAGTCAACTGCACATTTAATCGAAGTGCTGAATTTCTACTATTGCCAGGGTGTAGACAACCACATGGCCTTTAATACACATGTCACCACATTTTTATATCCGACATTAAGAGTTTCATTGGGAGGAAGATGCTCCCTTTTTAAGGCCTATTCATAGTCTGGATTTTCAGTGGCGAGGTGACCACCGGAGCTGAAATAACGCTGAGCGGTGTGGGAGTAAAAACAGAGAGGCTCGTGATGTCATGTTGTAGTTCGGTGGTACTACTCACCAGGTACACCAGGTCCATGGGGCCTGCAGTCTCTCCAACTACAGTGTAGTGGACGGTGATGTTGTTTTCTCCATTGCAGATCAGTGGGTTCCAGGTCCACTTCACCTCCAGTGAGCTCACGGCATTGGGGTCAACGGTGCCTTCCTGGACCAGTCGGTGTTGCCCTTCCTCATAGTGTGGCACTCTGTACATATGGTACTGCAACTCTGGTGTCGCACTAGCCTTGATGTGAGATAGAGAGGTTAATATGGATATATATATATATATATAAAAATGACAACCTTCTCATGCACGAAATTACATAACCAAGGCTGACTTACTGTGAGAAAGATGTCCTCTCCTGGGTCTTTGGAGTCTGCCGTGTTGAATGAGAAACTGGCCTCACCGTTGCTGTCAGTCTTGACAGTCAATATTTTATGCGCCGTTAAACGTATTTTACCCTCAAACAGGTACACCGTCATGTCAGGAATGGGTGTGTGATTCAAGTCACGTGCTTTGACCTGTTGGAAATAAAACAATATTATACAGAGGGCATAATAATATGGCCAAATGTTTACTTTACAACTATACTATGAAGCATTTGGACTTACTTTTCCTTCAATCACTGATTGGTCCTTATACACCATGGGTGTTTCAATGAAGGAAAGATATCCAATACAATAAACTAGAGAGATCACTTTTTCCTGTGCAGACAGTGCAATACCTGTGGAGAAAACCCCATGTCATTTCAGTGTTAGAAACATTGATGAGCTACTATATAAGCTCATGGCTTCATTTTAGCTTGAAACGGTTCCAACAGTGTGAAGACTTGCCTGTTCCATCTTCCTCTACTTTTGCATTGAGTTGCAGTTCATCATCAAGAGACTTTTGGGCAGGTGTGGTGAAAGTGGACATATTGAAAGTGAAAGTCCCACAGCCGTTCCCACACGTCTGTACAAGAGGAAAAGAAAATACATAATGTGTGAATGAGGACTGAGATTCTCCTTCCATTCCTCTTGTGCACCAGATAGACCTCAGAAGCCAATGGTTATAGATTGCCATAAATTTGATGAGGGAATTTAGGCACATAACGATTAAAGTCAGTCAGTGGCAACTGAGAAACCAATTGCCTTTACTCTAGTACCAGCGTTGCAAAATGTTCCATTTGTTTTCACTGCACAAATATACATTATAATAGATCATGTTACCCGTTTACTCTCTTTATGACAGGCAACAGTCATGCCAGGAACAGGAACACTAAATCGATGAAGTGGTCGGCAGACCTCCACTTCTATCATACCAGGCACAGGATGTCCATAGGTGTACCTGGTGAAGAGACGTACAAACTAATCTCTAAAAGGTAGTCACCCATAGCAGAAAATATATGCATTTCAAATGCAAAAAAACATTATGTATATTTCAAAGCATTTAAAAGGAGTTTTCCATGCAGGAAAGTAGGCTTGCTGTAAACAACATGTCATTTAAATAAGTTAAAATTACATGTTTATTTTCTGTGGGAAACCACAATGTGTTAAGTGTAGACAAAGAACACAGGAACATAAAAGCCAAAAGTTGATGCATCATACTTACGTTGCACAAACTTTAGCTGTAAATTCTTCTTGTTCAATGCTCAGCTTGCCAGCCACTTCAAATTTGACATCAAATCTTGGCAAAACTGGGACAATTGTTGCACGTTTATTGTCATGACATTAATGTAAATGGATGCCCCACAAGTGAAAAAGACATTTTCATATGCATGCTTAATGTTTAGATGATGGGTGAACTCTTACCGTATTTCTCCACCTTGAAATAATGTTCCAGTTCCATGTCGTCAACATGAACAATAACTCTGTAGGGTCCTTCGTGGGCCTCAGGGTTCAATGGGTAAGAATGCTCCACAATGCTCTCATTAGACATCTGGTTCACCCACTGTGCAATGCAGTTACCATGAGCATCCTGATCAAACGACAAATTGTGGAGAGAAGAGGCAACGGACAACCATATCATCACAAACAAACATCATGTTGTCTACTGGTGTAGCTCATCTGTAGTCGTACGACATCTGATTTGGTAATATATGCAGTGAATGTGGTTATATGTCGAACGCAGTGAGTCTTACCTCAATCTCTACCATCTTGTACTGAAAGATAGAAAAAAGGAAACCATCATCTGTATCAGTCTCATCAAACACTCTGAACATGAATATACTGTAGTCATCACAAATGTACATTTATATCCACATTAGTGTAATAGCAGACAGACAGTACAGAGGTGAGATGGCATTTTCCCCCTTCGAGTAGTCTCGTCTGCCATCTGAGCAGCCATCTGCTGATTGGATAGAATACCTGCACTCCAGAGCCCTTTTCTAGTTTTCATATACATTTTCTCCAGAAAATATTTAACTGCGCGCACACACACACACACACACACATGTAGCAACCACTCACCAGCTCATTGACAGGCGTGAACGTGGTATTCATGGTAAAGATTCTGAATTTCACTGAAATAAATGACATTGGATAAAATTATCTACAAAGGAATTGATTGAATAATAACATGGATAAATACTAAATGGGACAGCTGTCGACTCACAACTGATGACATTCCTTTCTCCAACTTAGTGGTTCTTACTCAGTTACTTAGTTAAATCTCATATTGATGAGACACATTTACCCGTTTGTCCTGGGAGGTAGATTGGTTTATCTGTTTGGATGAAAGTCATGTTTTTGTAGGATTTGATCATTATTTTCCTGACTTCTCTGGATAGGAAGGTTTGTCCTTCCACCACCACAACAAGACTCAGCACCAGTTCATTCGTCACTAGTGGACAAGCCTGTGGTGGATACAGGAAAAGTTAGCATTATGTTGAAATGGGAACAACAAAACCAAGTGAAATCAACTTTATTCTGTGCCAGAGGTGACCTGGAATAGTCCACAGTGGTGGAATGGTTTGTCTGTAGTCTTCTGGAAGATTGTTTTGTTCGATTCAGGGTAATCTAGAAAGATGGTGATGGTGAGATTTTCGTTGGGCTGCATAAAATCCACGCAGAACATGGTCTCAGAGCCGGCCTGGATGACTGCAGGGATGGTCACCATGTATTGCCTAAAAAAACCATGGAAATGTTTATACATACATCGTTGCATTTGCTAAAAGCCTAAACTGTAAACTAAAATGTACCCTTTCAACTTTCAAGAACAAAATATCATCCAACCCAACAGACATTCAAATGAGCTGTGGAGTGGAGCTCTATATACTTACGGTCCTGCTGCTGCTTGACTGATACAAATCCAGGTTAAACAGGCAGACAGAATCCATGTCCATGTCTGAATCCTAGAGAGAGCCATGACTGAGGGATACAGAATCAGTTGTCTCTACTGCTGCCTGCTACATACACTCACACAGCAGTGAGTGAGCAACAAGTCCTATGTGGTGGAGGTGAAGGCTGATTTAAGCTGCCTGAGACGAGTGCACACCTGTTGAATTAGACTGGTCTGGCTGTGATTTGTGACTACCAGGTGTACCTGATACCAGGTGTACCTGGTAGTCACAAATCGAATACTGGACAACTCACCCCGGTGCTTGCCTGTTTTTCCTCCCGGAATTTTCATCAGTGAGGGGATAACTTTGTAATATGCTATTGGCTGTTTGTATTCTTTTTGGAAAAAATATAAAAAGATACTCCTGTGGAAAGGCTATATTATTTTACTTTTATTGACCCTATAAACAATTTAGTATTTTTAGTATAAGGTTTTGCTCACTCAAATGGTACAGTACCTCGTCAGATAATCCCCACATTTCCTTCTGTGAACAGACTGTAGTAGCTTTTCATACATTATATTTGTACTTAGGCTATGCTGTCATGAAAGTTTATAGTTAGAGAAATTCAAAGTCCAGCCGTCTGCTGTCCAGCCTCTCCCACCCCTCACTGGGGAAGATTCCGGGAGGAAAACAGAAACGGGGTGAGTTGTCTTGTTATTACCCTTAAATCAGCCTTCACCTCCACCACAGGCCTTGTTGCTCACTCACTGCTGTGTGAGTGTATGTAGCAGGCAGCAGTAGAGACAACTGATTCTGTATCCCTCAGTCATGGCTCTCTCTAGGATTCAGACATGGACATGGATTCTGTCTGCCTGTTTAACCTGGATTTGTATCAGTCAAGCAGCAGCAGGACCGTAAGTATATAGAGCTCCACTCCACAGCTCATTTGAATGTCTGTTTGGTTGGATGATATTTTGTTCTTGAAAGTTGAAAGGGTACATTTTAGTTTACTGTTTAGGCTTTTAGCAAATACAACGATGTATGTATAAACATTTCCATGATTTTATAGGCAATACATGGTGACCATTCCTGCAGTCATCCAGGCCGGCTCTGAGACCATGTTCTGCGTGGATTTTATGCAGCCCAACGAAAATCTCACCATCACCATCTTTCTAATTTACCCTAACTCGAACAAAACAATCTTCCAGAAGACTACAGACAAACCATTCCACCACCGTGGACTATTCCAGGTCACCTCTGGCACAGAATAAAGTTGATTTCACTTGGTTTTGTTGTTCCCATTTCAACATAATGCTAACTTTTCTTGTATCCACCACAGGCTTGTCCAGTGACGAATGAACTGGTGCTGAGTCTCGGGGTGGTGGTGGAAGGAAAAACCTTCCTATCCAGAGAAGTCAGGAAAATCATGTTCAAATCCTACAAAAACATGACTTTCATCCAAACGGATAAACCAATCTACCTCCCTGGACAAACGGGTAAATGCTGTCTCATCAATATGAGATTTAACTAAATTTGAAAATGAAGTTGAGTAAGAGTTTTATAAACTACAAAGGCATGTGTCCGAACTAAAGGAATGTCATCAGTTGTGAGTCGACGGCTGTCCCATTTAGTATTTATCCATGTTATTATTCCATCAATTCCTTTGTAGATAATTTTATCCAATGTCATTTATTTCAGTGAAATTCAGAATCTTTACCATGAATACCACGTTCACGCCTGTCAATGAGCTGGTGAGTGGTTGCTACGTGTGTGTGTGTGTGTGTGTGTGTGTGTGCGCGCGCAGTTAAATATTTTCTGTCTGCTATTACGCTAATGTGGATATAAATGTACATGTGTGACGACTACAGTATATTCATATTCATATTCACAGAGTGTTTGATGAGACTGATACAGATGATAGTTTCCTGTTTAACATAATTGTCTTTTTTCTATCTTTCAGTACAAGATGGTAGAGATTGAGGTAAGACTCACTGCGTTTGACATATAACCACATTCACTGCATATATTACCAAATCAGATGTCGTACGACTACAGATGAGCTATACCAGTAGACAACATGATGTTTGTTTGTGATGATATGGTTGTCCGTTGCCTCTTCTCTCCACAACTGTCGTTTGATCAGGATGCTCATGGTAACTGCATTGCACAGTGGGTGAACCAAATGTCTAATGAGAGCATTGTGGAGCATTCTTACCCATTGAACCCTGAGGCCCACCAAGGACCCTACAGAGTTATTGTTCATGTTGACGACATGGAACTGGAACATTATTTCAAGGTGGAGAAATACGGTAAGAGTTCATACCCATCATCTAAACATTAAGCATGCATATGAAAATGTCTTTTCACTTGTGGGGCATCCATTTACATTAATGTCATGACTCATGACCATAAACGTGCAACAATTGTCCCAGTTTTGCCAAGATTTGATGTCAAATTTGAAGTGGATGACAAGCTGAGCATTGAACAAGAAGAATTTACAGCTAAAGTTTGTGCAACGTAAGTATGATGCATCAACTTTTGGCTTTTATGTTCCTGTGTTCTTTGTCTACACTTAACACATTGTGGTTTCCCACAGAAAATAAACTTTATAATAATTTACAGCAAGCCTACTTCCCTGCATGGGGAAAAAAACGCCTTTAAATGCTTTGAAATATACATGTTTTTTTGCAGTTTAAATGCATACATTTTCTGCTATGGTTGACTACCTTTTAGAGATTAGTTTGTACGTCTCTTCACCAGGTACACCTATGGACAGCCTGTGCCTGGTATGATAG
The DNA here is from genome assembly GCF_963924005.1 of Protomyctophum bolini. Classification (NCBI taxonomy): domain Eukaryota; kingdom Metazoa; phylum Chordata; class Actinopteri; order Myctophiformes; family Myctophidae; genus Protomyctophum; species Protomyctophum bolini. The sequence continues at coordinate 7,638,556 of NC_137870.1, forward strand.
AAGTGGAGGTCTGCCGACCACTTGATCGACTTAATGTTCCTGTTCCTGTTCCTGGCATGACTGTGCCCTGTCATAAAGAGAGTAAACGGGTAACATGATCTATTATAATGTATATTTGACGTGCAGTGAAAACAAATGGAACATTTTGCAACGCTGGTACTAGAGTAAAGGCAATTGGGTTTCTCAGTTGCCACTGACTGACTTTGGTCATTTGGATTACATATAAGTCAGCACTCAGCATGGCTTCCTTGGAAGAATGTTACGCAGCTACACCCCAAAAATTGCAAACTTGTAGATGGCATGTGTTTAGCATTTTAAATTGGTCATTCTAAACTCACTGGTGACTTGTGACTCTAGCTGTAGCCTTCATTCAATGCCATTTTGATTATGCTTTCACCTCACTACATCTCAACGTCATTAGAAACTAATTAAGTTTCAGACCTCCCAAAACAAACTGCAACTACTTCCCATGAATGACCCACCTAATTCCGACACATTTTGCTAGTTTGAGATGGCTCAGGGTAGAAGACGGTGTTAAGCAAATATCAATGAGATTGTATTTGAAGATGGCAAAAGAAATGATGACCTCATACCTAGACTATTGTGTTTTTAGCCTTAATGTCTTGCACTAAAGTATTCAATCAACGATCACAGATATTTCATAAAGGCAACGGTTACACTATCTTCATTGCAAGGTTTGTCTATGGCTACCAAACATTTATCTCTTTCAATATTTTTATTGGATTTTTAGAAAATGATGGACATGCATTACATTACAAAGACAAAAAAAAAGAAGACAGAATGAACAACTACTACATGTCTATGAACACTGTTTCACAAATTGCATCTTAGGTCTTGGCCAACGCTTTGCCTGGCTTTGGCTTTTGCTTTCATCGTTATGTGCCTAAATGCTCTCATCAACTTTATGGCAATCTATAACCATTGGCTTCTGAGGTCTATCTGGTGCACAAAAGGAATATATAAGGGGAGAATCTCAGTCCTCTATGTTTAAATCACACATTATGTATTTTCTTTTCCTCTTGTACAGATGTTATCGAACGGCTGTGGGACTTTCACTTTCAATATGTCCACTTTCACCACACCTGCCCAAAAGTCTCTTGATGATGAACTGCAACTCAATGCAAAAGTAGAGGAAGATGGAACAGGCAAGTCTTCACACTGTTGGAACCGTTTCAAGCTAAAATGAAGCCATGAGCTTATATAGTAGCTCATCAATGTTTCTAACACTGAAATGACATGGGGTTTTCTCCACAGGTATTGCACTGTCTGCACAGGAAAAAGTGATCTCTCTAGTTTATTGTATTGGATATCTTTCCTTCATTGAAACACCCATGGTGTATAAGGACCAATCAGTGATTGAAGGAAAAGTAAGTCCAAATGCTTCATAGTATAGTTGTACACATTTGGCCATATTATTATGCCCTCTGTATAATCTGTTTATTTCCAACAGGTCAAAGCACGTGACTTGAATAACGCACCCATTCCTGACATGACGGTGTACCTGTTTGAGGGTAAAATGCGGTCAACGGCGCATACAATAGTGACCGTCAAGACTGACCGCAACGGTGAGGCCAGTTTCTCATTCAACACGGCAGACTCCATGGAAGACCCAGGACAGGACATCTTTCTCACAGTAAGTCAGCCTTGGTTATGCAATTTCGTGCATATCTATCTAGTCCCCCAGGAGTCTACAATAAAGTCCATTTTCACGTTACACCAGATCTATGAAAATGGCAGCTCTAAGGTTATGCGTGTCAGATCATAGGGAACGAGTGTTCCAAAATGAACATGAATGAAGCATCACCGGAAGTCTAAAAAGGGAACGTATACAAAATAATATTCAGGTTGACCGACTGTCCGACTTCATTTATATATTTAACCTCTCTCTCTCTCTCTCTCTCTCTCTCTCTCTCTCTCTCACATCAAGGCTAGTGCGACACCAGAGTTGCAGTACCATATGTACAGAGTGCCACACTATGAGGAAGGGCAACACCGACTGGACCTGGAAGGCACCGTTGACCCCAAGACCGTGAGCTCACTGGAGGTGAAGTGGACCTGGAACCCACTGATCTGCAATAGAGAAAACGACATAACCATCCACTACACTGTAGTTGGAGAGACTGCAGGCCCCATGGACCTGATGTACCTGGTGAGTAGTACCACACTGCTTGGCTGGGCACGCCAGCGAACTCAATTGGCATAAAGTTTACTGGAGACATTGGGGAAACCTGGGACTACAGTGTCTGTGGGTGAGAAACCAGAACGCCTATAAAGTCCTGCAGCATACAATAAATTGAGCAGGTATCCGGTTTCTTAGAAAATCTTCGAGGTGCATGAACTGCCAAACGGAAGTTCTTACTGTAATTTTGTTCTCCAGAATGAATGCACCCTTTACAGGTTGTTTACATAAGTATAAGTAAGAACTAAGGGGGAGCATCTTCCTCCCAATGAAACTCTTAATGTCTGATATAAAATGGTGGTGATATGTGTATTAGCTAGAGGCCATGTGGTTGTCTACACCCTGGCAATAGTACACATTCAGTACTTCGATTAACTAAATGTGCAGTGGACTTATGTACATGTATATGTATCATCGGTATATCTCCATTTTGTCTCTAGATTTTATCCAGAGCAGCCATTCGCCACCAAGGACTAGTAACTATTGATGTGCTGAATAGTTCAAGTAAGTCTACACAGGACGTAATTGCCGTTGTCTTTTGTTAACCTTCCTTTAATTTGAAATTAAACAGAATTTAGTTTGAAAGCTTCAGGTTATGAAAATTCAGAAAAATAAGCAGAAATGCATATAAGCTGCAGCAGTAATATATTAAGCTATACTGCAGCTACAGTTTACTACCAATTTCCTTAACTGCTGTGTTTCCAGTCACCGATGGTGAGATCTCCTTCAAGTTGGATGTCACCCCAGTAATGGCTCCATTGCTCCAGGTGCTTGTGTACGCCGTCCTCCCCAGTGAGACGGTCATTGCTCACAGCGCAGAATTCACCACAGAGAAATGCTTCCGTAATAAGGTCAGTTTAAGTTTGGCCTCTGCTCTCTTTTGTGCCAATGTTCATGTGATCTCAAGGCATCTGGGTAACCTTGTCTGGTCACTGTGGTCAGAAGTGAGTGGGGCTAACCTGGGGCTTGACACATTGCACGCGTCAAGGTCTGCATTCATGGTGATGTTTTGTTTACAATCCAGGTGTTTCTGGAGTTCTCTCCATCCACGGCGATCCCCGGAGAGAAGAATACACTGCAGGTGTCGGCCATGCCAGGCTCGCTGTGTGGTGTCAGTGCCATCGACAAGAGTGTTCACATCAAGGAGCCAGGGAAGCGGCTGGATGCAGACAAGGTGAGACTTTCTTATGCATGCAGGGACAGACTGTAACTATAAGCCGGGCGCACTCTTGTCTTTATCTGGGATGTCTGAATGAGACCTCCACTCTGGACACTGTCCTGGGGCATGGGGAGATGACACTGGGTCCAGTAATTTTCCATTTTCCTTGGAGCCGTTCAGACCGGTCCACCGTTTTGGAACTTTTGTTTGTTTACCCCTACCACCCTGTATTTTACAAAAGACGCAGATCATTTTGACAACTGATTTTCACAATCTCTTTTCTTTTGAACAGATATTTGAGCGGTTGCCAGTCAAGACAGCAAACTATATTCCAATTGAACTTGACGATGTTGTGCGGCCTGTACAATGTTTGCCTGTGAGACAAAAAAGAAGTCGTGTCTACGTTGGACATGATGAAAGAAAGGATGCTTTCACAATGCTTATGGTATCTCTTTGCAATAATATCATGTACAATGTTGACTATGTACAACATCTATTTCTAAATGTGTGTAACATTTTTTTTTCACTACCTGTTGAGGGATGCACTCCCAATTTACTGGGCTATATTTAATGTTTTCTCTAGGACCTGGGACTGAAGATGGCAACAAATTTGGCTATCGAAGCACCTTCCTGTGTCCTCTTCAAGGGAAGAGAGTACCACAAAGACGTCCCAAGTAAATTTAACAAGCATGACAGAAGTGCGATTTCAGTGTGCTTGTTGGCATTCATGAATATAGTGTTTTGTTTTTTTCCCCTCAGTGCCCATCTGGGGCCTACTTAAGTACGTTGGTCCAGGATCTGCCATACAGACCATCCGCTCCTTCTTCCCAGAGACATGGATATGGGACCTGGTGGCAGTGGGGTGAGTGCACAGAGCTACGAGTGTTAAACATCCTATTGTTTGAAATGGAATTTGAGTAGTTCAAGATTCACTTCAAAGCTATATTTATGATGTTGGTGTCTTTACAATTCCACAAACTTTGCATGTTTTAGCTAAATTACCACAGCCAGCAGATTATTTTTTTGGGGGAGGTTGAAAGAATATCATAAGCCACACAAAATGGAAGGTTACTTGTGAGAAACTTGTTCAATCAGAACTTGTTCTCATTAGCCAGCATGTATGTCCAATAGTTTAATATTTTTCTGTCCTTCCATCCATGCAGGCCCTCGGGAAAAGCGGACGTGTCCCTCACTGTCCCAGACACCATCACCACATGGGAGACAGAGGCTTTCTGCTTGTCCTCCAGCGGCTTCGGTCTCGCTCCTCCCAAGGAGCTCAAAGTCTTCCAGCCCTTCTTCCTGGAGCTCAGCCTGCCTTACTCCATCGTCAGGGGAGAGACATTTGTTCTGAAGGCTACTGTCTTCAACTATCTGTCCAGCTGCATCATGGTACTTTATTGTAAATACCAGTACATTTGTGGCAACTTTTGGTACATTCGGAAACCTGTGTAGACATATTTACAATAGTCATTGGTGGCTAACTTGGGCTGAAAAGTTGCCCAAATATTAAGTCAAAGTTATACTGGAATAAGTCATACTGTAGAAATCATATGAAAATTATAGGTTGGCCAGATCTATAAGAAGCTACACTGTAGTTGGAGCCCTGGCTTGTTATATTTTAATGGAATACAAGTACGGTTGAATCATCTCATTTCACATTGTTTTTTTTTATTCCATCAGGTGAGAGCGACTCCCAGCCACTCATCAGATTACACTCTCTCAGCCATCCCTGGTGAAGAGTACTCCTCCTGCGTCTGTGCCGACGGACGCAAGACCTTCAACTGGACTATGGATGTCTATGTCCTAGGTGAGACCTGAACTCTAGCACAATTTAAATCATCAATACCATGCAATAACGTTGTACCGACACTCATGGAAATGCCTTTGGCTTTCCTATGGGACAAGCTATGACACATAATCAAACGGCACATTGCCCACGGAAGGCAACTTCCAGTCTATTTTCAAGAAACTTTCTGATCTGCATGTTATCAGATGTTTGACGTGTCATTGCTAATGTATGTTTCCAGGCGTTGTTAATGTGACTGTGACTGCTGAGGCAGTGGCGTCCACTGTATCGTGTAACAACGAGACGGTCAGTGTACCCGAGAGAGGTCGCGTTGATGTCGTCACTCGCTCTCTGATAATCAAGGTACGATATGAAATTTCAGAGTTGTGTCAGTCTCCCTAACATAATGTATTGGTTCTAAGATTTTAAACCCACAATCTACAGTTATTTGTTTCCAAAGACTAACTCATGTCCAATCTGGTGTGCCCTCTGCTCCAAATAACTTAAAATTACAGTCAAACTTTTTTAAATTCACTTTAGTTATTGGTTCCACTAGGGGTGTCTGGCCAGTTATAGTCCAGCACTTTAGAAAGTGAAATTTGCTTTACTCAATGTACATTTGGCCGATAATGGATTGAATTGTCTGCCTTTCTCCCTTTTCAGGCAGAAGGAACAGAAGTAAGACGGACCTACAACTGGTTCTTCAGTCCTAGAGGTGAGTGTACATGGAGGACTGGCAGAACTAACACATTTTTCAAAGATATAGAATCCTGCTTATTCCCGTTTCCAGAGTTTGTGACGGAGGTGGTGGTTTCAATTCTGTTACCTGAGTTCATGTTTTGTTACCCGAGTTAAATCTTTTTCCTCTGTCTAGCATATTTAGGAGGGACATTGACAGAGAACATCCAACTAGAACTCCCTGAGGATGTGATTACGGGATCTGCCAGTTGTTCTATATCCGTCCTGGGTAAAGATGCCTGTTTTTGTTTTTTTAACTCTATTTCAAGGTTTTCTGTTTATGATGCGTATAGCTTGCGGAGGCAGTTCAGTCAAATGTACTTGAGCGGCTTCATGCTATGCTCAAGGGTCATACATGTACTGGAGGGTTTAATATGCTGCATTACTATATGGGTGTATACAGTGTTTGCAATCTAGTATCTCTTTGACGACAGGCGACCTCCTGGGCCGTGCCATGAAGAACCTGGATGGACTGCTGAGGATGCCGTATGGATGTGGGGAACAGAATATGGCGCTCTTAGCTCCCAACGTCTACATCCTGGAATACCTGAAGAACACAAACCAGCTGACAGCGGCCATCAAGGAGAAGGCCCTGCCCTTCCTGGTCGGAGGTGAGTCAAGTGTCTGGATTGTCTTAATTTAGTAAATGTTTCAAGGGCCAGCAATCGAGTGTCGCCCTCCCAACGCACCTTTACCTCACCCACAATGCTGTGTTCCTCTGTATTTTTCATGACTTTATAATCATGAATAAACTTATATTCAGGCTACCACAGACAACTAAACTTCAAGCACAGCAATGGTGCCTACAGCTCGTTTGTAAATGGTGAAGAGAACACTTGGTGAGAATATTATTAAATATAAGATGCTACAGTATAATTTTGATTCATGGGATATGATCATTCAACCCTCAACTAATGTCTTGATAACACACGCGTGTGTAAATATCTTTGTCTGCAGGTTGACTGCATTTGTCCTGAGAACTTTGGTCCAAGCGAAGTCTTTCTACAACTCCCTGGACCAGTTGAACATACAGTCGACCATAGAACAAGCCAAGACCTGGCTGGATAGTAAACGCAAACCCGATGGCTGTTTTGAACAATCTGGAAAACTCTTTAACAACAGACTGAAGGTAGAGTCATGTACACACTCTGTAAAGAAGTGTATCATGTTAATGTTTCTAAGATATATATATATATAATTATATATATTTTAGAAACATAATGGGAGATTGTAACATGTCTTTGTATTATTGCTCCCCTCTGCAGGGTGGCGTGTCGGATGAAGTGACTCTCAGTGCTTACATCACTGCTACATTCCTAGAGATGAATTTGCCTTCAGTGAGTACTTATGATTTTTTTGTGGCTTTTTGCCTTTATTGTAACCATAATATGGTAATATTTAAAATAAAACCATAGAACCACCATTAGACTTTTCATGTCACGCACCACAAGGGGTGCACACACACCACAGTTTGGGAACCACTGTGTAGAGGGATGGAATCACAGGAGGGGGGGGGGGGGGTGGTGGTGGTGGTGACATGCAGTAAAGGCTGTCGGAATCGAGGGTCGAACCTGCGGCACACTGCCACAGCCCAGGCCAGTCAGTACTTTTTTTTTTAACATTAATTTCAGGGGAGGTCAGGAAGTGAGAGCGGGTGACATGCCAGGTAAATACTAAAACGGTTGGTCCCAATACGTGATTCTGATTGGCTGGTTGGTTGCCATGGTAAATCTCACGATAATCTACACTTTCAATCACTTTATATCATTCCTATGCTGTGTTGCATTGATCCCACAGCTGTAGCTGAACTGGGGAAGGAGAGCACTTGATTGCATTACAAACAATGGCCGTGGGGGTGTCTCAGCACTGCCCGCACTCATATGATCATCATGTTTGTAACCGTTTCAGAAAAGTATTAAGCCACTTGAGGTCCCAGCTTACTTACGTATTTTATAATGGCTGAAAGGGTCGGAGACACTCCGCTATGCGTCGTGTCTCACTACGCCTCTCAGCCATTATAAAATACCCGGTAACCTGAGACCTCTTGTGGCTTATTGCTTTATTCTAATATGGATTTGAACCTAATGATGCCGCAGATATTGTAGTTCTGACACTGAATAATGGGCCGTTTACAGTCATCTCGTGCATCTTAATTTCCAACTTTACTATTATTGTCAACGAGACATTTAATAATAATAATAATAAAAACACCACATGCAGCAAATCAGTCAGGGCAGTGTGGGAACGTGCAAATTAAAACTCAATTAAAAGCAATGTTGTAGAAGTGGGTCTTGAGCCGAGCTTTAAAAATGTCTACAGAGGCTGCCTGATGAAGGTACAGTGGGAGTTTGTTCCATGCCGACGGCCCATAGAAGCAAAAAGCTGCTTCCCCGTATTTTTTAGTTGCCATTTTGTTTGGCAGCGCGAGCAGGCCAGCAGTGGAAGACCTTAGGGGGCGGTTTGGGACATATTTAGGCAGGCAGTCATTTAGGTAGGAAGGTGCGAGGCCATTGAGAGCTTTATAGACAAGTAAAATAATTTTAAAATCAATCCTAAAAACAACCGGAAGCCAGTGCAGTGATGCCAAAACTGGAGTAATATGTTCTCTCATCTTAGTTCTAGTTAAAACTCTGGCTGCTGCATTTTGGACGAGTTGTAATCTGTCAGTTGTTTTTTTAGGCAGTCTTGAGTAAAGTGCATTGCAGTAGTCAAGCCGAGAGAAAACGAAGGCGTGGATTAGCGTTTTTGCATCGTCCAAGGACAAATAGCCTCTGATTCGTGCAATATTTCTAAGGTGAAAAAAGGCAATCTTGGTAACATGATTAATGTGAGAATTAAAATTCAATTCAGAATCAATAATACTGACTATTTTGACTATTGTCAAGGATACATTTGGTGTCTGTTAAGGTAATTGTCCTGAGAACCATGAAGCTCATGGTTTTGATGCAATAAGAGTCAGAGAATGCTGTGCTGCTATTATTCAAATGAAGCACATTTGCCTGGAGAAGGCTAGCTTATGTCACTGGAGGTATAAGGCCTACTTGTCTCTCTGTAGGAACATGTGGGGAGTCTGTCGTGCCTGAAGGATGCCATCGATGTGGCCATGGAGACCAACACCTACACTACAGCTCTGCTGGCCTACGTCTTCTCTCTGGCGGGTGACACGACTGCAAGCTCACGGCTCCTTAATCGCCTGGACAAGATTGCATTGAAAAGCGATGGTGCGACGGAAAGCATTTAGATAACGTAAAATTAGATAAGATTGTTATCAAACTGTATTTACTTGAGTTGAGACTAAAATTAACTTTATTAGCGTAAAGCATTACTACTGCTGTGTGTGTGTGTGTGTGTGTGTAGAGGTTATGCGGGAATGCCTACTGAGTGACAAAATACTTTATGGCCATGACAGCCCATAATATACATTAGATGTTAAACTCTGCCACTCACTTTATGCATGCGCATACCCTCTATTGTTGTGCATTTACCAGCAAAGTTGATAGATTTTTGTTTTGTGTCTTGGTGCATCCCCAGGAGGTTTCCTGCATTGGTCTCAGACCTCCGACGACACTTCGGCCTCTCTATCCGTAGAGATCACTTCCTACGTGCTGCTGGCCAAGCTTGCCAGCCCTGAACCAGACCTGGGTTATGCTGCTCGCATCGTGAGGTGGTTGGCCCGCCAGCAGAACTCCTACGGTGGCTTCTCCTCCACACAGGTTCGGCTCAAATCGGATGAAATGCTGCCTTCGTCCACACCTTGTTGCACTGTTTGCGAGAGTAGTCTCCTCGTTCTAAATGGTTCATCTTTCTTAAGTTCTAAACAGCAGGTCCTTGTGATCTCTGAAACCGCACATCTTTGTAACTATTATGTTGTGACTCTCCTGGACGTAATACACATAAGTAGTAAAACATAAAAGCCACTGCAAGTAGGCCTATAAGAATAAATATATCTGATGCTGCAGTATTATACATCAATTCATTTTGGCCAGTGGCATGGGTAGGGAGGAGGTTCTATTGAAAGATAATACGGTGGTAATGAAGAGAACCAGACATTTATTTGTGACTGAACTTTGTTCAAAATTGTGAAATATGGAAATCCCACCACACAGCCTGTCTAGTGATTTACATCAGCTGAAAACGGTGCTGTCTGGTGTTCTGGTCAACAAGCTCTGTACGTGGCAGACTGATTTCAGAGGTGGTTTGTGTGCTTTGTAGGACACGGTAGTGGCTATTCAGGCCCTGGCTCGCTTCTCCAGTCTGACCCAAGAGCACTACGACCCTGAGGAGGACTCCAGCACTCTGACGGTCAAATCCTCCAGCGGTGAAGAGATCTTCAATGTGAATATGACCAACAGACTGCTCTACCAGGAGAAGGCGCTGCACATTGTGAGGGGAGGAGTGTACAGCCTGGAGTTCAAGGGTCAAGGTCATGTGTCAAGGTCATGTGTCTCAGCGCAGGTCAGCTCACCATGTATAAAGTTTTTTTTTCCACTGTTTTGTTTATTCAAGATTCAGAGTATACAGTAAATCAAATGACAGTATATGTGACACACCCATATGAAACATATAAAAGATAACAAAATGTTGTGAGTCCATACACAAAATATTGTGGTAGCATAAAATAAAAAGTTGCATAGTCCTATGCTAACATGGAAGCGACACTAATACAAACCACATAACCTGAATCAAGTTTTGAAACAAAAACAAGACAAACGTACGACAAGACAACATGGCATGGTCATTGGTCACCAAAACATAATAGACGTGGTAGTGCATCCACACATGGCTCCTAATAATAAATATACTGAACAACCCAGCTGCGTCGGGAATCTACAGTATCCATCTATAAAGTTGACTGTCTGATTAATTGTCCTATACGTAATTACAAATGGCCTTTTTCTTAAAAACAAGCCATGTAGAATTAGCCATTTATTTACTCTTCATGACGGAATAAATGGAATTCCTCTTCCATTTCCTCAGATGTCTCTTAAGTACAACATCCCGACACCAGTTGAGGAAAGCAGTTTGTCCATCAAGGTCACACCTGAGGCCAACTGCAGCAGCCACTTGACACGGACAATGACTCTGAAACTACACAGCCTGTAAGGATCACCTGTATAGAGATGGAACCACAACCATGTTAAATATACCCATTATTGACGACAAGGAAATCCCCACTAATTATGAACACATTATAGGCAATATTATTGTATATTCAAACATCCAAAAGCTTCCCAAAACCTCCCCCCAAAATACTTTAATTAGAAATGATGTTTTAACATATGTTCTACCCACACAGATATACTGGAAATAAAACCTCTACAAACATGGTGTTGGTTGATGTAGCGATGCTTTCTGGATTCATCCCACACCCAGAGTCTTTGAAAAAGGTGAGTTGTTATTATAAACATTTTTGACCTTGGTGAGAACTTTTAATTTGTAGACATGAACGTTCCAACACATGGGTATCATCCATTACCTCTGTATTGGTTATATTTTAACCAGTTTAATATGGTTTCTTCACAGCTGAAAAAGGCTCTGCTGGTGGATCTTCTAGAGCAAAAGGATGACCACATCTTTCTGTATCTAACAGAGGTGAGAGGGCGGGGGCCGGGGGGGGGGGGGGGGGGGTAGGATAAGTAAGGGATAATGTCTGTCTAGGGAGATAATTCACAGACGGGGTGTTTATAACCTCCGACGTGAAGCGTCACCCTGAAGGTGAATTATATCCTACAATGACCACCTAGGCAGACATTATCCCTCTTATTACACGGCTACTTAATTACATTAATGAATTGACCCTAAAACAGAACGAGGTATTTCCTAACTTGCGGTAATGAAAGTATTCCATAAGTGTTGCGCTGGCCGGTGTCTGCCCAGCGGAAAACAAGGAAGTGAGTTGATCAATCCATTTTTGAGAGCAATGTTTAGCTGTAAATGACTGTGTATACATGGCTGTCATGTTGGAAACTACAGTAAATCAGCGGGGTGCAGCAGGTGCACCCGAGGCTTTGATTAGACATCGGTCTGTTATAGAGCGGACCGGTCATTATCAAGAAGAAATCACATACCACTGAATTCAGCGATTGACCAATCCGGATCGAGCATTCAACCAAGCCGTGTAATAAGATGGAAAAGCACCAGTCCTAGTGGTCCTGGTACGATAGAAAGACAAAGGAGGACTATTGGGAACCACTGGCATAGGGTATAGTATGGTGAACTACATTTCTGCCAACAGTTAACACGAGGCACACCTGTCAACCACACCTTGGAGCTCATACCGACTGTCCCAGTTCTGAACCTGAAACCAGCACTGGTCAAGATCTACGATTACTATCATCCGAGTGAGTACATGTGTGACTATAAACCCTGAGTGAGTACATGTGTGACTATAAACCCTGAGTGAGTACATGTGTGACTAAACCCTGAGTGAGTACATGTGTGACTAAACCCTGAGTGAGTACATGTGTGACTAAACCCTGAGTGAGTACATTTGTGACATATGTAGGAGAGGTTTAACACTGTACTAGTATTTGAGGATGTGCATGCATTTTACAGTAGATTATTGTAAGATTCTGACCTAGTGTTGTAGGCAAATTGACACATTTTGCTTTTATGTGTTCTGCATACAGTATATCGGCCATTTCCAAATTTGGGCACGGTTTGAGCCGATCTGTCCCCCTTTACTTCCATTATGAATAACTAATAATAAAACCTGTGGAAGGAGGTTTGCAGGTACTACTGTATGTTGACCTACTGGCACAAGACATTTATTTGGCAGCAGCAGATTGCAAGATTAGCTCTGGGCAAAGACACTCCTGGAGAAAATCGAATAGGTTTGATTATAGTTTCATGCAGTTTATTATATCATGAGCATTGATCTATAATGGTGATTAAGATGTTGGTCAATCTATGTTTGAGTTGTCCCATAATTTAAATCTGTGTTTTGACTTGTTCCAATATCTGATTAACGGACACCAAATGGAGGACTCTTCTGTCCTGTTGCTCTGAAGTAAACTCATGGTGGTCTTGTTTTCACTCAGGTGACAACATGGAGACGGAATACAGCTATCCTTGTCATTGCAATGCCACCATACATGATGTAGCCAGCAGGTAAAGACTATTTTACTAATTTATTCCTCAATGTGTGTTTACAGTAAAAGTGTATCTTCTAAATGCATCCATTTTTTAATATATATAATTTATTGACCAATAAGTATCGCTCTACATGGCATGCTCTACTACAGTGGTTCCCAAAGTGGGGTTCCAAATGGACCCTTATGGGTCTAACTCTGAGAGTGTACAAATTTGACCCATTAGGGTCCATTTGATTCCATTTGTACACTCAGAGTTTAACATTGATTTTACAATATAAATTGAGGGTCTCTATGTAATGGGGGTCCGTAGCCTAATGCCGGTCAAACTGGGCTGGTCTAACTGTATCGACACTGTTGAAAATTACTAATGGATTTGATAAATAAATAAATGTTTGGTAGATATATAAACATTTGCTTAACCCCCTTTTAATAATATGTGTATATTTTAATTGCTCACAATGTCTTCATAGATTGATATTTTTACTTTACAGGTGGAGTACTTGAAGAGAAACGTCGTCTCAACTTCAACCTATAATTGAATCATGTATCATGGAAGATAATAAAGTTGTGTTATCATTGAAGGTAGTGAATGTGTTTGTCTACACGTGAGGTACTGTATATTTGTACAGCAACAAGTTTGCATTAAATTAAGTTGGTCTAAATGTGTGGCATATACAGTTTATTATGTATATGTATATAGTGTATATATATTTTTCTTCAAACTGTCATGCATTTTCTCTAAACGTTAATCATACATAAACATTTAAAGGACAACTTTAGTTTATTTTTTTTGCTTTTCATAATACATCTTAGAATCTATAAACATGTAAATATTTAGTGTATTTCCAGAGGGAACTTTTGTGTTACATATTTCATGAAAACAGAAGTATCTATAGAAGGAGCTTTATCCCTAACCGTCTTTCAAAAAGAGAGGGTCTAATGAAATCTATAGAAGGTGTGCGCATACATTTCTGGCAAAGTGATATTCAAAGTGAGTTTAACGAAATTGTGGGGAAAGTGTCAGTCCATACAGAGAAGAAGCTCTGCACACAGTCTTTGCTCCAACAGTTTTTTTTTTGGTTAAAACACCATTTAAATCAGGATGCGACGTTTCGGCCGTGATAACGGTCTATCGACTATCACTTGTTCTGAAAAAAACGTGTTTCTTTAAAGTCAATTCCTCCTGTGGATCAGATTATACTGAGATCCCCTGACCTGGAATATACCAATTGGTTTAGTGATGGTGTAACAAAAGTTGGGTTTAGTTATAGGAATTATATTTCATAGGCTATAGGCCTATTTAAAACAAGAAATTTCCAATACATTTTGTGAATGTGTTTTATGTAGATTGTCTTTACATTCAATGTTTATTTATTTTAAACACATATTTGTGAATACTTGCAATACTCCATTCCTTAATTTTGAAACTGGTCTAATTACCGCCACCATCTGGCGAAGTCAGGTTAGATGTGACGGGCGCCTTTACCTGACTTCGCCAGATGGTGAACAGTTTCAAAATAGTATTGCAAGTAGGCTATTCACAAATATGTGTTTGGTTTGTTATTTATACAGTATAGGTCTAAACGACTCTCCACAAACGAATAAAAAGTAAAATTAAATAAATGAATATAGTTTTAGATATTTATTGTGGATACTAACATTGAATATAAAAGAAAATCTACATAATAAAATACATTCACAATGTATTGCTAATTTCATGAAATATAATTCCTATAACTGTAGAACATTAAACGCAACTTTTGTTACACCATCACTAAACCTTGGTGTATTTAGGGTCAGGGGATCTTAGTATAACCTGATCCACAGGAGGAATTGACTTTAAAGAAACACGTTTTTTTCAGTTTTTTGATGTTTGTTTCTGAACAAAGTTTTACAAACACAGGATATGATGTTATTAAGTGCCTTGGGGACTGGATGTTACAATCCGTTTATACCATCCATCAGAAACATCAGAAACAAAAGAGTTGGGTGAGGCAATGTCTATAAGTAAGTGCAGTGACTTACTGGTTTGGTATATGTGGCACCAGAGCCTGTCATTAGCGTGACAATGAACAAAGTTCATCCAAGACTCCATGACATCTCTGCAAGGCGTCCACCATTGGGCAGGTGATTCACAGTTTTCAGGGGCGCAGGGGCATTGATTGATTACCAGTTTGCAGAATAGGTATGTGGGCAGCGGGTGCCCTCCATCTTCGGTGTTTCATTGACTTAGGCCCACGGGTTCAACAGCAACTCCTGGTGTCCCAGGTGTGCCCCCCTTCGCCCCTATACCCTTCAACCCCTCACCATGACCTATAGGCGTCATTTCGGAGCCCAGCTGTTGTTTCTCCTCCTGATCCAGAGCAGGGCCGGATTAACCCCCATGAGTGCCAGTGCCCCTGTGCAGATATTTTTCCTTGTGAGACAGCCTTTGCACATCTTGCAAAGTTGCAGCCTGTTCTTCTCTGCGTACCTCCTCGACCACGTCGCTGAGCTGGAGATGTCTTGTACCAGGATGGTTCACTCTCCCCAAGCCCAAAAGGCCTCCTCATCCCCTTTGCACATGACCGACTATGTCCCGGTGCTTCAGGGCTGACTTGGCCTGGTGTCAGTGGTGTTGCTGACTGTTGTTTCTGAACAAATATCAAATATTGGTTCATTTTTCTAATATTCTAGCCCACAAAATAAATCAGGACAATGCTTCAATATTCGGACCGCGGGGGTTGCACCACTCAAAAACTCATATTTAAAGTGTGTGTACTGTACTGTACTGTGTAGACTGTGTACCATTGCCTGTTTATATTCATGTAGGCTTCGTATTATGTTATTATGTTATGTAATGTTATGACTATGTGCTTATGGTAATAGTTTGTATTAGTATTACACCACTGATTTGATATTACATATTGTTCTTTCGTTTAATACTTGCAATACCTTTTTATAACAGCCTAATACTGGAACAATGTTATTAAAACTTGATTGTGGTTCTGTAACATTTTTCCCGATGATAAACTACAAATCCCAGCTGAGTGAGTTCAACGGAAGCAGCACGCGTCGGGTATAAATAAATTTCCGGATCCGCTGCACGTCCTTTCCTGTATACGGCCTGTTGGAAGATGGCGGTGCAAATCTCCAAGAAGAGGAAGGTTAGCAGCCTTTTTAATCACCCACTAACCCTCGCAAAACATAAAAAATGTCACCGCGTCGCGTTATATACTAGTGTACCGCGTTCAGTTCACAGTCTGATGGACGCGCCCGCCGCTCCTCCGCTGAGGATTGAGTCAGATTTTATTCCACACACACTGATGTCTCCTCACGTCGCAAACATGGCTCTCTCTCTGACTGTCTGTCTGTCTGCCGGGGCCGCGGTACTCTTAACATACTGACCCGCTGCTGGGGCACACACACCCCGCATTAACCACCGACATTGTCCCGTAGAGTTGTTTTCAGCTCTACCGGTGTCGTCTGGTCTCGTATCCATTGACTGGTGTTGTTGTGGAACGGTACCGCTATCTATTCTGGCTAGAGAGCTAACTGCTAATGCTGGTTAGCTTTAGCTACCCCAGTGTGTGAGTAGTTCATGCTAAAGTATCGCTGCAGATGCGGCTTTTCTGTGTCAATGTAAAGTTCTTAATATGTGTATTATTCTCTACTCGTCTACTAGACTGTGGTTGGACTAATCATACAGCCAGTCTGTTACTCTTACAACAGGAGCACATCTCATTATACAGTATTACACATGTAGGCTCAGGGATCGCTACACACACACTGGCTGCATGACACTGTCCCATTCAGACCTGAGACCGGCAGTTTCTACTAAAGATCTTTTAAATCCTGACGGTTTTCTGGAAAAACTCAATGTTTCTATGTCAGTCAGTGGTGCTCAAACCTTTCCATGTCTATAAGGACCCCCACAATTATTTCTCAGAAAGTTAGTGAATATTAATTATGTTGACTGTTCACCAAAATAATGTATTGCATCCATGATTGCGCGTGAAGAGTACATGATTGAGTCTGTATCATTGGGTCTGTGCTCTCCATACTCTTATTAGTTTTGCTCAGGACAACTTTCCAAACTTTTTAGCCTGTGACCCAAAAGAGATTATTAGATGTTCGCCCGGGGATCCAAAGAAACTAGTGAAAATAGCAGATGTACAAGCTCACAACGCGAAGAAAAGTGTCTCTTTTTGAGCTTGTAGATCAGCTTTTTTTTTTCTTTCACTACCGGTACTTGATTATTATATATTTTTAATTGTGTCCTATTGTACAGCCAGGTCTCAACTAGCCATACGTAAAATATATAAATTATAATAATTGGTATAAATATGGAGTTTCTTCTGATCGATGATGATGCATTTTCTAGTGACTGTTGGATGAAACTAGCGGATATGGGACTGAGATCAGAACCTCCTTAATGACTTTTAAAAGCTCTTGAACCCATTTAAGATTAATTTTTGTACACAAGTTTTTTCCAGAAACTTGTGTCAGGATTTATTGAAGGTATTTGTAGAATCGGTCCTCAGTCCTAAAAGTGTTAACATTTATAGAATATATTTGGGGGGGGGGGGGGGGCGAAATCTGGGTGTTCTATGAGGGAGGCGGACTATTTTCAGACAGCATTCTAGCCGACGGGGCAACGGTCCGCTCCGCAGCGGGGGGACCGTCGCGATGCGAAAAAGCGATGGTCCGACATGCACTGCTCCCGTGCTTGCGGTTAGGGTTAGGTTAGGATTGAGGTTTCGGATCAATATGCTGTCAGAAAAAAGACCTGCACCCGTTCTATGATGGATGCATAATAAGCTGTTACGAGGGTCTTATAGTGATGCTTGTTGTTTTTTTTCCTCCACCCAGTTCGTCTCTGACGGTATCTTCAAGGCCGAGCTGAACGAGTTCCTGACTCGTGAGCTTGCCGAGGATGGCTACTCCGGCGTGGAGGTGCGTGTGGCCCCCACCAGGACCGAGATCATCATCCTGGCTACCAGGTTGGCAACGCGAGCACACACAAACGCACACACACACCGAGCATAGCTCGTCATAACTGTATATGGTCTTGGGGCGGGAACCCCTTTTGGGGTTTTAAGCATTGTTATACTTTAGCTATTGAAAAATAGCAGATCTACAAGCTACGAGCTTGTAGGTCTGCTATTTTAGAAAAATCGTTAATGTGGTGCAAATCTTGGAATATATATATATATACTTTCAGAGTGAACGTTTTTAACTGAAATCTTTGCTTCTGATGTGTCCCTGGAACAACATATTTTCAGATGGGGTCGGCGGCCAAATATATATATATTTTTGGGGGTCCTTGACATAAAAATGACTGACATAGAAACATAGGCATTTGTAGAATTGTCTAAATGGGTTAAACCACTACTTCACAATGGGCACTACACTACTAACTGTTGGGTTCCCATTGTGTACGTGTTTGTTCACTAGCGTATGCTGCACTTTAAACCATCAGAATGACTAGACAGCATTTTATAGAATGGCTCCTCGAAGCCTCCACCTCCTCCCCTTCAGTGATGATACGATGACGAGTCGGAACGGGACAGGGTCTGGTTCTGGGGGTCTCTGGCTCAGGGTCACGTTCTGTGGTTCTGGGTCAGTTCCTCAGAGCAGCCTGTCTTATCAGTTGAAGAACTTTGAGGCATTTGTCTGAGAAGGGTCCAAGCCGGGACAAATGATGACACTCGTCCTAACTTTGGATGCGACTGTACGCATTTATATTGTATCTTTTCTCTGTCCAGGACCCAGAACGTGCTGGGAGAGAAGGGTCGTCGCATCAGAGAGTTGACTGCTGTCGTGCAGAAGAGGTTTGGCTTCCCTGAGGGCAGTGTGGAGGTGAGACTGCCCTGATGGATGGATGACACATTTTGTATATATCTTTTAATTGGTCAATTTTTATACTCTAGTTTGGTACATATTTACATTGCTCAAGAAGGGCGTTCATTTACGAAAAACACGTTAGAATATTAATGAAAGAGGTTTCTTTCTGCCTGACATGATTTTGGTCATCTTTAAACGATCATTACATCCCATACTATGCATGCAAGCAAGCAAAACGAAAGCAACAAAATCCTTGGGAGCTGACATGATCTCAGCTGTTTTCCCCCCCATTGATTTCCTGTGCTTTAACGCATGAACCCTGTACATTTCAGCGAGTGTAGGAAGGATGCGAGATGTGTTGAGTAGTTTAAATGAGTTGATGCAGTGCTTCTGTGGTTGAGGCTAATCAAAGCCGACCGCCTCCTCCCCTTCAGTGATGATACGATGACGAGTCGGAACGGGACAGGGTCTGGTTCTGGGGGTCTCTGGCTCAGGGTCACGTTCTGTGGTTCTGGGTCAGTTCCTCAGAGCAGCCTGTCCTCTCAGTTGAAGAACTTTGAGGCATTTGTCTGAGAAGGGCTGTAGCTTTATGCAAATTGAGGTCTTAGTCTTTGGCGCAATGGTGGTAAATCTTCACACCTCGATTTGCTCCACAATTAAGTCTTAACAACGTGCTAACTCACATTTCTCTAGTTAAACAATGTAATGGCTAAATATTGGCTTCTGTCTGTCTGGCCTCTGTCCAGTATTGAGTTATTGGTGGTATGTGTACAGTTTGTGTGAGCGATGCCGTGGTGAAATCACACTATATAATCTCTCTGCTTGTGTGCACGTGTTAGTGTGTTGAAGTCTATGCCACATTTGGCCAAACGGAAGTTTGTAAATAACAACTTTAACTGCAAATAAATCACTTTTAATGAGTTTAACTTTAAATTGACTTGGCATGTGATTGGTCTACTTTTGAGGGGGACAGTTCTAGGCGGTTGAGAATTGGCCGTGCAGTCGAAACTACGACTAGTATTGAAGTTTAATCATGTCCTGCTCTTCCCCTCTCACAGCTCTATGCCGAGAAGGTCGCAACCCGTGGACTGTGCGCCATCGCTCAGGCTGAGTCTCTGCGTTACAAGCTGCTGGGAGGTCTGGCCGTGCGTAGGTAAATATGCATACACTCTTAGTATTTGTACCTCATTTTCCGAATGAAGTGTTCTAATTTTACTGGGCAACCCCTGGAAACCCCCCTCAAGGATCCCCACCCCCACTGTAAACCAGTGCTGTAAAGGCTTCTTTCTGCTCATCTCCCACAGCCCAAAAAAAACCATACCATTTCTTGGCTATGTGACTTTCACTTGGGGGCACTACTAACTGTGGGTGGGGGGATTGTTTACTCTGTAGCACATACTGCGCTTCAACCCTCAACTAGACTAGCTACTAGACTGCAGATGATGTTTTATAGATTGCCTCCACCTCCTCCCCTTCAGTGATGATACGATGACGAGTCGGAACAGGACAGGGTCTGGTTCTGGGGGTCTCTGGCTCAGGGTCACGTTCTGTGGTTCTGGGTCAGTTCCTCAGAGCAGCCTGTCCTTATCAGTTGAAGAACTTGAGGCATTTGTCTGAGAAGGGTCTAAGGAAGTTCAGATACATTGAACCCCTTTTGGTACTTAAACATTATGTTATACTTTAGCTATTTAAAAATATCAGACCTACGAGCTCATAGTGTGGCACAGAGTGCCGTGCTACGAGCTTGTAGATCTGATATTTTTGAAAAATTGTGAAAATGTGGCCCAAAACTTTGAATAAATTATTTCACAGCAAATCTTTTTAACTCAAATATTTGCTTATTGGAGGTCCCTGGAACAAAATATTTTCAGATGAGTCTGCAGCCAAATGCAGACAATTCTGGGGTTCCTTGACATGAAACCGGCTGAGCACCACTGATGTAGAAACAAAACATTTTGTAGAATCTAGTGTCTGATCTGAATGGGTTTATTCTTCTTGCCTTCTCTTCCTCCTCCCACGGTGCAGAGATTTTATCTTGGCCTCATTCTTTCTTGCCTTCTCCTTCTCCCACGGTGCAGGGCGTGCTACGGCGTGCTGCGTTTCATCATGGAGAGCGGAGCAAAGGGCTGTGAGGTGGTGGTGTCTGGGAAACTCAGAGGCCAGAGGGCCAAGTCCATGAAGTTCGTGGACGGCCTGATGATCCACAGTGGAGACCCCGTCAACTACTACGTCGACACAGCGGTCCGTCACGTCCTGCTCAGACAGGGTATGTATAAACCAGATTTTATTTATTTTCTTTTGTATTTCACCTAGTGCTGCACGATTCTTGCGCAAATGTGAATCTCGATTTTTTCTTTTCCTCCACTAGAATTGAGTTTTCCATAAATGGAACATAAGAGTAACTAAAATGAATTGGACAGCCAACTAGTGCTGCACCGTTCTTCACAACATGAGATCGCATAGGTGTCTGAATCTAGATCTCAAGCGTATTTTTGCCATTAATTGTGCAGCACTACTTTCACCTGCAATTTGAGAAAAGTATGCATCAAAGACATGGTATGTCAGACTTCAGAACGATAAGGGTCACACGAGTCCATGCTGAGTGTTGGGTGTTTGATTACTGATCCTCAATGTGTTGTAAGATGCATGCTTTTATAGTTAAGAGAAAATATTCTCCCAAAATGCCCACACATGCCACTTCTTATGACCTTTTTGAATGGAATTTTGATTCGGATACTCCGAGATTGGGCACTGTTTTGCTAGCACATGCTGTGCTTAGTTGACTTCAACCCTCTAAGCTTTACTAGACTGCAGATGAGTTTTTATAGAAACCTCCTCCCCTTCAGTGATGATACGATGACGAGTCAGAACGGGACAGGGTCTGGCTCTGGGGGTCTGGCTCGGCGTCACGTTCTGTGGTTCTGGGTCAGTTCCTCAGAGCAGCCGGTCTTATCAGTTGAATAACTTGAGGCATTTGTCTGAGAAGGGCTAAAAGAGATTGTACTTTATTTCTAAAAAGGAAAGGAAGCTAGAAGTTTAAACTTCAATGCAACTTCTGAACCAGCTGATATTGGATAAATACGTTGATGTGGTTATAAAATGGCATGTGTGACTTAAGCAATATTACACGAGAGGGTGTGGGTTAACGTGATTATTGCCACGACAGTGATGCGGTCAGGAACGAGACGGAGTCGAGTTCCGCAAGCATCACTGAAGTGGCAATAATCACGTTAACCCACACCCTCGAGTGTAATATTGCAATTCTACCACAGTCCCCTTAAAACTATTAAAATCGCTGAAAAAATATATATTTTTAATGACCGATGTAGTCACTACGACCACAACCTTCCCAAGAAACTAGCTAGCCTAGCCACCGAGTTTGCTAGCGCTCTGGGAGAACAGAGCAGCTGAATTCTTTGTTTTGATTAGGTGGTGAACAGTGCTGGTTTAACCCACGGCTAGAAGGCTGTTTCAACCAATCAGATTGCTTCCTCGAAACGACCTGTGGTAGAATTTTTATTATTCTAGACAAGTGTCGGGCAGTGTCTCAGCCTGCTAGAAAGGTTTAGTAAAAGGTTGCATCATCTTGTTGTTCAGGTGTGCTGGGCATCAAGGTGAAGATCATGCTCCCATGGGACCCCAGCGGCAAGATGGGTCCCAAGAAGCCCCTGCCCGACCACGTCAGCATCGTGGAGCCCAAGGAGGAGACCCTGCCCACCACACCCATCTCTGAGCAGAAGGGGGTCAAGCCTGACGCGCCCGTCATGCCACCCACACCCGTGCCCACTGCATAAAAGGGTAAGTGACCTGTACCCACTGCTTAACGGTGGGTACGGGTGTACCCAAGAAGAGATGGTAGAGAACTTGGACCTAAACATTCAACCACTTCAACTTTGTGTCCCCATTTTGGACAAAGAATCTTTCAAAAAGTGCTGTGAGCTTGTAGATGGTCTGTTTGTGCCATTGTTTGTGGCAAAATTATATAGGGCTCTTTTTAAATAAAATGTGTCTTTTACGCTGGTGTAATGTAGAAATTAGATGCTGCATAATCATCCACGACTAGGCCACTAGGGCAAGGGTTCACAACCATTGTTGTGAGCTCGTACATTGGCTATTTTCCTCCATCTTATGCACAAGATCTTAAAAGTCCTTAAATTGCCACTTTAGAAATGTGCAGATCTATGCCCTGTATACACTTCATCCAGTTACACTTAACTGGATGAACGGAGATACTCAAAATATGTAAAGTCCCTTTTGCCATTTTGAGGCTGTAAAAGTTAGCACTGGATTTTATGGTGGACAAGTTCAACACAGTCCACTGTTGAAACCAACCAGTTTTATTTAGTCTGTTCTCCTCCCCTTCAGTGATGATACGATGACGAGTCGGAACGGGACAGGGTCTGGTTCTGGGGGTCTCTGGCTCAGGGTCACGTTCTGTGGTTCTGGGTCAGTTCCTCAGAGCAGCCTGTCTTTCTCAGTTGAAGACATTTGAGGCATTTGTCTGAGAAGGGTTTACTAAGATAAAGAACATTATAACATGGGTTAAAGTTCTCAGTCGCCACCACCAGCGTAAATGGCCGATCTACAACCTTTCAATGCATCATAGCAGGTGCATGGAGAGCTTGTAGGTAGATACGCAGTTTTTAGTTATTATTTTTTGAGCATTTGAAGTGTGGTCAAACTAGCATTATGTTCAGCAGCATCAGCCATAAGTATTTCATGTAAATCAAAGCATTAAAAGCTTCAGTCTGATTTCTTCACCTGGTTGGCAGTACAGGAATGTTGCTAAAACATAACCTCACATAGTGTTCATCAGGACTTGACCATACAAAATCTTTTTTGACCATACAAAATCTTTCAGTTGTGATGTTGGATTTTGCTTTAATCCAAAAGTTTTTTTTAGCAGTTGAATATCTAACTATTAAAGTGAACTAATTTGTGAAATGGATTTTCATGATCTTTTTTCCTTTCTGTTCCAGGTGCTCTCTATTCCCCCAGATGGAAGCAAGACCCTGTGTTTTTTGTGTACAAAAATAAAAAAATCTGGATGATATGACCCTGTTGTATTGATTATTTTGTACCATACCACTGATCTGTTAAGCAATTTACCACTAATTTTAGCTACTGTGTTAAAGCCGGAGCATTTTACAGGGTTCCTATGAAAGTATGGAATTTCTTTTAAAATCTATGGAAAGATATTTGTTTCCAGACTATTACTGCTGTTTGTTGTTCCCGTGCCGGTAGTCGCTCCGACTGAACCTATTTATTATTATTTTGAACTCTGATACCTCGATTTTTCGGCCGCTGCTTGCCCGGGGAGCGACCGGCGGGCCCGAAATTAGAGTCTGGACAAAGTATGGAACTGTGTAGGAACCCTGATTTTAGTGCCATGTTTAAGTTATATTTTTACGATGGAAATTATATTCTGCTTGTGTACAGTTTATATGGCTAAGAACTAAAAAAAAAACATGGATGTACCCGGGACGTATCCTCAGTGATGTATCATCATCAGGGTTTCGGGTCTTGCAACATCATACCCCTCACTCGGGTGATCAAGTCCCCACTTATGTAGCTACCCACGCTGTCACACAGTCCACTGCATCCGAACTACTCTGCCGGGACTGGGAGGTCTAAAGTTTGGAAGGACTAGACGGTGTTGAATCCTGTCTGGGCCTCACCTATGCCTCACCAGGTCCACTCCTGCTCTCCACCAGGTGCATGGCTAGATGATGATGAATTAACTTTATTTCAGACAATGGGTCCATATAAAGATAAGACTGAGATGGCCTCGGTACCAGACTGATTCATTGCAAAATCATTGCCTCGTGTTTGCAGAAGCATGAGTAATACTACCATGTATCACTAATCCCTATAATATCAAGGCCAGAATTAATAACTCAGTCTACACATCTATACACATTTCCTCAGAGCATGAATGGTGGGTAGTTACTGTAGAATGATAAGTATTTTATATTTGTTCTTTTTGTATGTGTGAATTTAGAATCTGCAAATCATACCATGGAAAATGTGTTGATGTAGGCCTATATAAAGACTTCCTGGTGTGACTCTAGTCTAAGGTCTCAACATGTGAAGACTCGGTACTTTGGGCAGCTATAAATGAGAAGACATTTAATACACGTCAGATCATAGCACATGTTAATAATTATACCCGTGATTCTGTCACCAAGCCTGTGTTTGGTTTTTGTTCATAATGTTCAACGAATATTCTGTCCCCACAGTGGTTGACTTTATTTGAGATATGCTTTTCCCCCACCAGGGGTCAGTAAAGGACTAGTTATCCTATATAAAGGTTTAATGTCTGTTTCTAGTTCAAATGTTTGTTTTAGAAACGCCATTGACAATGAAGGGAACATTTACGTCAGCTTGTCCCTATAATTCAAACATTAAATGCCATTAACAACAGAGAATTTAATGTTTGTTTTGACACAGTTTGTTTTACATCACGAGTTAGACTTTAATATATTAGCGCCCCTCACTTCACAGGTGTGATTTTTATACCCTAGCCTAGGTGATACTATGGCAATCTGTTCTGAACTGCTAAGAAAATAAATTACATTCTGGGATTTATTTCAAGTCAAAATATTGGTGCATAGGGCCTTAGAGTATATATACTCTATGCATAGGGCCTACATATTTTTACTTAATAAATGCCAGATTCATCTGAATGAGCATTAACCTAACCCACGTCTACATTTGTCTTAAAACTGAAGCTATTTAAGAATCCTGTGTTTCACTCGCGCATTCATGATCTTACTTGATAAGAGCATACCGGTATATTTATTATTTCATTTATGGAATTTTTAGTCACATTGATAATAGGATTTAGCTCCGCCTCTGCATGATGACGACATGACACCTACAGCCTACAGCAGCCCATTCCGCTCGGACAGCAACAACACGTCCGGGTTAAACCACGCCCCCTCACTTTCATACCTGAGTGACTACTTTTAAACTTTTAAACAATCTGTTCCTAAACTTCACATAAATAAACTCAACTGATTAACGTCATCACCCAAGAGACGACATCATGAGTCTTCCAGACTACAGGGCACCAGGGAAGCAGTCTTCTCCTGCCTCACCGGTAAGATTAAGAACATACAAGTTAAAACAATTACCGATATAAGACCAAAACATTGTCGGGTTGTTTTAAATGTGAACAGGTGCACCTGTGACACGTACGGCAAGGAAATGTCAGTGAGCGGTTCGGTTTTCAACCCTTTTCACATCAAGGTCCATTATTCATTCAGCATTTGAGCCACGGACCACCTGTCATTTGATGACATTTAGCCTCTCAGCCTCTCAGACCCAAAACTAAAGAATATTGTTGTCGTTGGATAAGATTTTGTCCACAATTCCATGCTGTATTGATGTTGGTATCATTAGGAGAGATAACAGGCAAACGTTGATCAAAATAATTCTATATTCACTAATTGTATAGACTTGTAAATTGAGTAATGTTTAACAATACTTTGACTCTTGAGAGTGTAAAATAATGGACCAGCAAGGGTCCATTTGGTTTAAGAGTTAAAGATCCAATAGTCCATTTGGTTACCAACTCTCCATCCTTTACCACTGGTTGAAAACTGAAAAGCACTGACAATGGAATGCAGAAGTGCTCATTCTATCTCAATGGGATAGTTGGAAGAGGTGCAGAGACCGCTTTCATAGTGTTGTGGATTGGAGCCACATCATCATGTAATATTCCATATTGTTTAACCCATTCTGACCTGAGATCAGATTCATACAAGGTTTCCACTGGACACACACTGGTCTGATTAACCCATTCTGACCTGAGATCAGATTCTAAAAATGTCAGTCGTTCTTCGAATTTTTCAAAAATAGCAGACCTACAAGCTCGTATCGCGCCACTCGGTGGCGCGATATGAGCTTGTAGATCTGCTATTTTTCAATAGCTAAAGCATAACATGATGCCAACACCAAAATGGGTGCCCGGTCAGAATGGGTTAAATATACTGTTGCAATATTCTGTGCATAGTGATGACTGCATGGGAATTGGGAACTCTGGACTTGTGACTTGTGTCTGGTGAGACACCATGCGCACGGCCATAGTGATCAATGGGGCATTGTGTTGACATCCTTTAGAAATGGTCACCTGCTCAGTAATTAGACTAAACACTGTGTGCATGTGCACACACCACGCGCACGGTTTTGTACAATACATGCACATGCGTACGCATAGGCCTCACTCACACCTAAGACACACGCAGGATACACTTGTCACAACAAGTGTGTCCTGACACAACCTTGTTGCATGGGGGGCGGGACGGCAGAAGACAAGGTTGTGTCATGAAACCATGTGACTCCCATGTGATTGGAGAGGCATTGAGGCGGCCATAAGACACAGAAGACACAGGACATGTGTGTCTTAGGTGTGAGTGAGGCCCTAGGCCTAGGCTACGCAAACCCATACATGAGCTTGGTCTCCCAGAGAGAGAGGCAGGGATCAAGATCGGGCACTGTCTGCTGGAAAGAACTGCTGGTGTGAGCTTCAGCTCGGCAGGATGACTAGCACTGCTGGAGTGATCATGCATGAATTCGGTAACTTTAGTCCTTAATACAATGATACAGAAATAAGGGCATGCCTGGCCTTCTCATTCATCTTCTGCAAGTGCTCAAAAGGGCTCCTATAGAACACTCAGTAGGCCACAATAGTTCAACAGTATACTTACAAATGTAAATGGAACAGAGTTAACCAGAAGCAAATGTTCATCTGTAGTCTGTTAAAAGTGGTTATAAAACTATCCATACAAAAACATATACAAATACAACACAAGGACAAATAGACATGGTACAGGGGACAGAACAATTACAGTGAAATGTGAGAACTTAAGTGACAAATGGATGGAGCTGATTAATTACTCATCCTTAAATGAAGTTAAATAACAGTCTGTCTGTTGGTCTAGTACAGTTTTGGTTTGTGGCACTCCTCCCGAGCTTGTAAACTCGCCCTACTTTCTCTGTTTTCTTTTCTCCTTTTATTTTACAAATTTGTCGTGTAGAGTATAGCTGGGTGGACAAGGTTCTGAAATCTGGTGACCTGCATGGCTCTTGAAAGTGGCTTCAAATAAAGTTAACGTTTGGTTGTCACAAAATCAGCTGTGTCGTGTGGGATAACCAATTGGACTTTCAGTGGAAACACAATATTTTAGGCGGGGAAAAAACGGAACCGTTTCAACCCTGGTCTCTCTGATACCACAGTCCTTGTACAATAACAACAAGCCCTTTGATCAGTACAGGCATTCATATATATTATATAATATATAGCATGGTATACAGTAGGCCATCAGCCTCCCTGGGTGTTGCCGTTTGACCATGCAGGCACGCTTGGCTTGGCTGACTCTGTGGTGCAGTGACGAATGTGCTTTTATCAGGTTGAGTAAACCAATGTGTAGATTACTTATACACATGACGCCCATTCTGTGCTAGATACTGGGTGGGTACTACTTATATAGCTATATGTATTTTATTTGGACAGTGGCATGTTTGATTTTATGGATCCAACTAAGTAGAACATTGTTTGTCTGTATTGCTGCGTGCAATTATACAGTATGAGTTGAACTTGAGATTTCCCTTATAACAGTCCGGCGTCATTCACCAGGAGCCGGAGGACCTGGTATCCCCCGTGACAACCTCCACACGTTATCAAACGACTATATGTCATCAATTTCCTTTTTTTGTGCGCAACTGCACACTCATTTCCCAATACAGGCAAATACTATACACCTAAAAAATATAATATATTTTATTTTTAACCACCTTCAAGAGCCAGACAACCAGATTTCTGGACAGTTTCCACCCGGCTACAGTACCACAACACAACATGTAAAAGAAAAGAACAATAGAGAACATATGGCAAGTTTTTTATTTATTTTTGATAGTTAACAGTATATAGACTTTCCGGGTTTGTGTGAACACAAACATTGGCTTGTGATTGGCTGATCATCACCCCATAGCGATAATTTGATTGGCTGAGCATAAGTACATATTGAAGTAAAAAGTGATTGGCTGGAATGACATTCGTGAGGTTTTGATTGGTTGAGCATGGAATGTGATGTATGATGATGTTTGATGATAAGAGCGCCCCTCACTTCACATGGGTGTGATTTCCTTTTTTTTTTGAGGGGCGCTAGCCCCTCCTATATTCAGCTATAGTGTCTTACACAAACATTAAATTCCTATTGACAATGAATGGAGAATTTACATCATACAGTAGACGAGCACATCGGCTATTTTTGTCCAACACAATTGGACATTCCCATTGACGATGAATGGATGATGTACGATGATAAGAGCGCCCCTCACTTCACACGGGTGAGATTTGTATTTGTATTTATTTTTTACTGCAGCAATCTCCTGTGGTCCAGCTGAACATCGGAGGTCACCTCTTCAGCACGTCTCTGAACACCTTGAGGAAACACCCCGAGTCCAAGCTGGCCGGCGTGTTCAGCGGACAGCCCAAACTGCGCACGGACAGAGAGGGGCGCTACTTCATCGACCGGGACGGGACACACTTCGGGGCCATTTTGGAGTTCCTGCGCACGGACCGCCTTCCCACTGCTAATGTCTTGGAGGTTTGTACGGTACATGTCAGTAGCTGATTGATTGATTGATTGAACATTGTATTAACAGATTGTAGAATGTGTACAGTTTGTTCAACAAAAGCACAGGTCAATACAAAAACTGCTACGAGGATATAACCGGACAAAGCACTAAGACTTGTTTACATCAGGGTCCTCCATTTTCAATTCATCAGAACATTTATAGACATACAAATATACACTTCTATGCAAACAAATAAATCATCATATATATATATATATATATACAGTTAATAACAAAACAAAAACAAAAACAGGAAAAAAAACGTGTATGGGTCTTTAACTTTTTTACAGGGGCCAGTTTCGAATTGCAGCCGCCCATGAGTGCTCTATGAGAGCGGTTTTGAAGGAGTCTAGGGATTCACATTTCTCAACAGCTGTTGGTAGGTCGTTCCACATTTTAGTGTCATAGGAGCGAAACGAATTTAACCCCTTGTTTGAGCCGAATCTGGGTTGAACGTGGTTTGTGGAACTCCCTCTGGTGTGATCATGGACTTCGTTGACGTTAAGCTGTTCTTTAGCTTCAGCCTTGGAGACCCAGAATAGCATTTTCATTTGTATTGCTATTTCCTTTTCACTGCATTATAGTCAAGATAATGCAGTTTAAAGGTCCCTGCACACTGCTGCGTTTTTCGGATTCCGTCGGTTTTCCTGAAAAACGCGCCTAGTGTGCAACCACCTTAACACCTCAAAGTAAAATCAGCAGGTATTTCACCTAAAGCATCGATTTAACCACATGGAAACTAGTGCTGCACAGTTAATAGAAAAAATATCGAGATCTAGATTCAGACACCTACTGTATGCGATCTCATTTCTAAATTTGAGCAAGAATGGTGCAGCACTAGTTTGGCTGTCCAATTCATTTCAGCTGTTATGTTTTTGCTACAAGAGAGAGTTTTAAGAGAGGTTTAAGTCGAGCACTTTGATGTCGTATGTTTAAAGTCACAGTAGTTATGGCTCCAGGTGACACATTTTTAAAGTAGTAATGTTCAGCAACTACACAGACTAAAGACAATGAATATTTTCATGGAAGAATTTAGAATCACGATCTCAATTCTCGTGGAGGAAATATCGAGATTCACATTTGAGCAAGAATCGTGCAGCACTGATGGAAACTAGCATCTATATTCTGGAAATGTCAAAAATCTACAGGGACACTAATGTGATTACGATACATGTCGCACCTGTGTAACATGTGAAAGTCATGCGTGTGTGTTCATAGGTTCACCGGGAGGCCATGCACTACGACATATACCCCCTGGTGAAGCGGTTGGAGGAGACCCCCCAGCTCTTTGGAGAGACGGTGTCCAGGCAGCAGTTCCTCTCCAGAGTACCGCACTACAAGGAGAACATTGAGGTAGTGCACTACATTACCCAGAGTCCCACACTACAAGGAGAACATTGAGGTAGAGTACTACATTACCCAGAGTCCCGCACTACAAGGAGAACTCTCAGCCTGGGCACACCTGAACTTCCATGCGTGGCCAAAAGAAGCTGTCTGCCGGCGTCTCTTCTGGGTTTTTAGACAGCTGGTGGATGGAAATGAAGCTCCACCCACGCGGCAGAATGCCGCTGGGGCAAGCTTTTCCGGGAATCTGGCCTGTGCGTCTAAAAACCCGGAAGAGACTCCTGCCGCTCGCGGCATCTGGCATCTTCGTGACTCGACTGTCTGGATACAGTCGTTGAAGTATTGTACTACATTACCCAGAGTCCCACACTACAAGGAGAACATTGAGGTAGTGTACACTGCAAGAGGGCAGAGTTGAACAGTTCAGTGTATAATATTCAGATATTTCCATATGGGACACTACTGTACTGTAGGTTGGCCAGGTAAAGTTAAAGATGCATTCAGCTTGGCTGGACGCTCCAACCAATATCAATGGCTGGACGCTCCAACCAATATCATTGGCTGGACGCTCCAACCAATATCATTGGCTGGACGCTCCAACCAATATCATTGGCTGCGGTCGAGTGTTGGATGCCGCACAGAGCTGTGAACTCTGTCGCTGCAATGAGTGTGTGGGGGGAAATTGGCAAGAGAATATTTGAGAAGGTGGGAAATAGAAAATATTCCCACCCATTCTCCAAAAATGAATAGCTGGAAATTAATTAAACTGCAAATATACTCAGTCGTGTTAGAGCCGAGCCACATGCTACGTATTTATAAGCATAGGGTTGAATTCTGTCTGATATTGGATTTATTTTGTCACTGGTTAACCATCTCCTCTTGATTGATTGAATACTTTATTAGCAGTTTTTTTTTTTTACAGTACAGATAGTACAGTCAAAGGTTATGATAAAAGGATAACACAAAAAGCCCCAGTTTCCATTTCCAGTAGAAGCCTCGAGGCCTATTCATACTCCAGAGATGTGTTTGTGTGAGCTTTGACCACCGCAGCGTGACGTCATGTTGTAGTTTTCGGTGGTCACCTTATCACCTAAAACTGGACTATGAATAGGCCTTCATCGTCCCACTACCTCCTCACCTTTCCCTCTCCAAACCTCTCCATATAAGGTGCTGATCCGCATCGCGCGGGCCGAGGCCATCGCGGCTCGCCGCTCCACCATCTTGGTGTGCGTGCTGCGCACCGACGAGGACCTGGCCCTGTACGACAGCGCCATCGGCAGCCTGGAGGCCGACAAGCAGTCGGTGGTGACCTTCGGCCCCTGGAAGGGGGCCGCGGGGCCCCCCAGCGTCCTGGACCTCCTGGACTGCATAAAGATGGACATCGAGAGCCGGGGCTACCGGGTGTCCATCCTGCCTCACGTCCTGGACCGGGGCTTTCTGGCCAAGAGCTACGACTACTTCCACAAGGTCATATTCACCTGGTGGTGATAACAAAGTCACTTATATTTCACTTAGAGTTTGTTTAATGATGTTTAGGACACAAGGAGAAACACTTTCCTGGGGGTTTTATGTGTGTAATATGTGTTTTTTTTAGATATTTTGTTCATGGCGCCATGTTCATGACCAAAGTTTGTCATGAAAATATCGTCTTACTTCCTACCTGGACTACAAGTCACCCCCCCCCCCCCCCCCCCCCTTTCCCCTCTCCGCAAGGAAGGGAAGTGCACGAAAGCATTATGGTCATTGTAGGAATACAGCAATGCAGTCAAACCCATGTCAAACACACAGACTTTCTGGACATAGGGTGAAAATTTAAAATTGTGCTACTGTTATCTACTACAAATACTATTAACATTGAGTGACTGCAGTTTCTTCCAGCGGTGAAAATGTCCCTTTTAGAGCACTTTTAACAGCCAAGTCTATGGACTTTTAATGTTTGTTTATGGCACTAAATAACAACGTGGGACGTCATGTGGCAGATAAAAGTTAAATACATCTTGTGACCGGTTTCTTTTTAGATGTTACGAGACATGAAGAAAAATAAATCACACCCGTGTGAAGTGCACTGTATCTGTAATATAGATAGCATATTATGTAGACATATCATTCTGTATACTCATAGTTTCATCGTACAGATATTCTACTGTTAGACGGATGACAGGTTCTTACTTTACTTAGTTATGATCACAGATTTCTATTTCTATGCATTTCATGTATTACCATGTGTTGTTCTTGCTTACTGTAAGTCTCTCTGGAACAGTTTTCTAAAAACCGTATGTTTCTATGTCAGTGGTGCTCAACCTTTTTCACGTCAAGGACCCCCAGAACTATCTGTATTTGGCTGCGGACCCCCATCTGAATTAGGTTGTTCCAGGGACCCACCCCAGAAGCAAAGATTTGAGTTAAAAACGCTCGCTCAGAAAGAATATATATTCAAAGATTTGCGCCCAACATTTTAAAGTGGCACTCGGTGCCGTGCTATGAGCTTGTAGATCTGTTATTTTTCAATAGCTGAAATATAACATAATGCTTAAAACACCTAAAGGGGTTCCCGCCCAGAAGGGCTTAAGAGCATCTTATAAATTCCTACATTGTATAGACTAAGGCCATTATGAATAGTCCCATAAGCTCATATTGGTATCTGGTGGTGATCGCCCAGATGAAAAAGCAGTTGAAGAAACATATACTGTAGGTCCCTTATTAGTTGTTTACTACATTTCGTTTTGAATTACTTTTTATTTCCCAATAAATAATGGACCTTAATGAAAAGGGTTGAAAACCTCTGTGTTATTGAATGAATTATCGAAGGGCTCATAAGTCATAATGGATCATCCTTACTTTTCAAATAATGAAAACCATTGTTGTAATTAAGTGGCCTTACAAGGTCTATGATTTTAAAATACGAGAGATAGACAGAAGAGGTCACTAAAGTTTTGTATAAAATTATTTTTCAAAGCTGTTGTTTTTGTTTAAAAATGTATATAAACATTTTGGCGCAATTCTATAGCTGTGTGTGTGTGTGTGTGTGTGTGTGTGTGTGTGTGTGTGTGTTTATTTTAATGCTATGTTAAGAATTTAGGGACATCTACACACATGTAGAGTCTTCTGATGGGCACTAGATGGCGCCTGAACAGCAGGTTTTCTGTGTCCATTACAAGTCAGTCACAACAAACACATCAGCTTTTTTGATTGAAGTATTTATTAACAGTTTGCAGAATTACAGTACATTTCAAGCACAGCTCAATACAAAAACTGTTAACTGTGAGTGGACGACACCATAAAGCACTACACTTGCTACACTTGCTCGTAGCACTAGCTTGTAGATCGGCTGTTTTCTAATATTCAAGAAATTACACAGAAAAATCATTTAATTTGAAAACTATATATATATATTTTTTTTTTAATGTTTTGAAATTATATTAATTTAAAAACGAAATGAAGAAAACAAAAAAATATATATAATATTTAAGGGACCCATAAAAATGTGTCCACCACCCATAAATGGGTCCAGACCCAGTGGTTGGGAAACAGACTGGAACAATCGCGTTTCGTACCTCTACGGGAAGCCAGGGGGGACAAACACTGTACTAGCTCATTGCTAGCTTCGTAGGCTAGCAGCCAGCTAGCAGCCAGCTAGCCTTTTACACCATATAAGTTATATGTCTATGGTTACACAACATTTCATTAATAATGGCTGCACATCTGAAGAGGAGAGTTTATGAGGAGTTCTCCAAAACTGTTACGGTGAGTAAATGATGTAGTTTTAATCTCTTTAGTTCACAGAATGTATTTATTTAAACGTCTGACAACAATATACTGTCTAGCCTAAGATTTAGACTAGCAGACGTCAGAATCGAAAAATACCTCGAGTGTCTAAATCTTAGGATATGCCTATTACAGTGTGGTTTTCAACCCTTTTCACATCAAGATCCATTATTTATTCGGCATTTGAGCCACGGACCACCATTTGATATTGACATTGACATTTAGCCCCTCAGACCCAAAACTAAAGAATATTTTGTTGTTGATATGGTTGTGAGATTTTGTCCACAGTTCCATGATGCTGTGTTGATGTTGGCACCATTAGGAGTGTCAGATAACAGGCAACATACATAACACATATGTTACACATTCTCTAATTGTGTAAACTTGTTGATGTAGGAAAGTTGAACTAATGAAATGGGACATTCTGCACAATGAGTACTTTTGGTACGTTATAAGTACCTATATTTAGCATTTCTGACGCTGATACTTTTGCATACACAGACAGGACTTCTACTTGTAACTTATAAGTAACAGAGTAATGAGAGTATAACTACATTGCCGTATTGGTGCTTGTTTTCAACCGAGAGTCCCTGGACTGCCTGTTGTGCAATGTCACTGTGGCTGACAAGACCAGTGGTTCCCAAACCTTTTCATGTCAAGGACCCCCAAATTGACACTAATTGGCCCGCGGACCCCCCATAAGAGAAGCTTTTTACGGCTCTTTAATTTCAAGCACCCCCGGTTTGACATGCATTAGAGAAATAGAGAGAAATAGAGAGGTAGAGATCCAAACCGTGACATTTATTTGAGGGACAGAACTTCACGGTTAGTATTACATAAAGTTACTATTATTATAACCTATTTAGACCTGAAGAATCAGACGATTCTACAAATGTCTCCTAAATCGGGTGCAGTACTTAGTTTAGACAGTTTTTGGTTTAGACTAGTCATTGTTTAGACCAGTCATTAGTCCTACAACTACAACCCATTTCAAACCCTCACCCTAAACCTAACCTCCCACGGGGCAGCACACCTAAACCTAACCTTAACCCATGTCTAACCAATGACTAGTCTAAACTAAGTATGCACCTCCCTAAATCTTGACAGTTTTCTGAAAAACCTCATGTTTCTATATCAGTGGTTCTCAAACATTTTCATGTCGAGGACCCCCAGAATGATATGTAAATGCCCCCGGACCCCAATCTCAAAATATGTTGTTCCAGGGACCCCCACAGAAGCAAAGATTTGAGTTAAAAACGTTCGCTCTGAAAGAATATATATTCAAAGATGTGAGTTTGAAATGAATCTTTGAGTTTGTTTGAAGCTTCAAACACCAAAAGGGGTTCCCGCCCTGAATGGGTGCCCTGATGTCATATTCCACCATATCCGGCCACTCTACCCCTGAGCCACTGCAGCCGTACTGTACTGTACAGTGTGCTATTGAAAAATCTTTAAAATGTGGCGCTAATCTTTGAATATACCTCTTTCAGAGCGAACGTTTTTAACTCAAATCTTTGCTCCTGGAACAATGTATTTTCAGATGGGGGGTTGGCGCCTTGGCGGCCAATTACATATATAAATATTTTTAGGGTCCTTCACATGAAATGGATTAAGAACCACCGATATAGAAAACATGGGGTTTTTCAGAAAACTGTCAGGATTTGGAAGACATTTGTAGAATCTGGTCTCAGTCCTCCTGAATGGGCTAATCGTGCAGCGCTATAACCTCTTCCTCCAACCTCTGATTCCCCTCCCCCCGCCACACACAGATCCCCCACGGCGAGGAGGCTCCGTCCAAGAAGCTCCGCCTGTCCAAGCCCAGTAAGTCCGCGGCGCTGCACGTGGACCTCTGCAAGGCCGCCACCTCCACGGACGCCCTGCAGTGCCTGCTGCTGTTCGCACGCAAGCCCGTTGAGCCAGAGAGCATCGAGAGCGTGGTGCGCGTGCTGCTCGAGCACTACTACAAGGTACGCTGTCGCTTTAAGAGCATACCTATTTAGTTACACGCACCTCTGCAGTGGGTGCAGGCCGGGCCAATTTGATTGATTGATTTTTGATTGATTGTTTATTTATTTTCGTGTCATGCACACCTTGTGCCCAACCCTCATGGGTTTATAAGACACCATTTCACATTTGCAATTACAGCATGTTTTACATTACATCATTTATGCATTTTACAGCATGTTTACATTACATAATTCATTATATTACACCTCAGATGTATACAGAGTACTCTGTCTCCTTTCCCAACATTGACAAATACAATCTGCTACAACGAAAGTCCCTTTGGCAAAACATATCTCCATTTAAATCTAGGAAATCCCCACACATAGAAGACATCTTATTCGTATTTAGAGCAGTAAAGCAAAAAGTGAACTTCGTTTTCAATTTCATCTAGATCACAGAACATACAATATCTCACCAATAAGGCAATCGGGGGTGTGTGTGTGTGTGTGTGTGTGTGTGTGTGTGTGTGATGTAACTGATGTAACTATCTGTCTCTCTCTCTCTTCCTGTCTTATCAGGAGCCAGACAGCTCTGTGCGTCTGAAGATCGCCGCCCTGCTGGGTCGGCTGTCTAAGACGCCGGGCTTCAACCCTGACTGCATCGTCGATGATGTCGTCAACAACACCCTCAGCAATGAGAGTACGTACACGCGCGCACACACACACACACACACACACACACACACACACACACACACACACACACACACACACACACACACACACACACAGCAAGGTTATTGCGACGATGAAAACCTGCATCTCCTGTTAGTCACGCCTCCATATATGGTCACACCTTGTGACATCAAGCCTCCATATATTGTCACGCCTCGTGACATCACGCCTCCATATTATGGTCACGCCTCGTGACATCACGCCTCGTGACATGTCATGCCTCCATATATGGTCATCTCCATATATGAAGATCACGACACTGACCTCATCTAACCCTGGATAACCAGGGAGACGACTGGATCATCACCTAGATCTGCATATATGGAGCCGGCCAGCAACTCTACATCTGACCTCAAACCCTTAGATCTCCATATATGGAGCTAACCTGTTCTGACATTCGATATGTTGATCTGAGCTCATACACTCAAGACACGCTCCATATATGGCCAGTACAGAATTCGTTCCATGTGTTGATCTGACCTCATCAAACCCTGTACACACAAGACACGCTCCATATATGGCCAGTACAGAATTCATTCCATATGTTGATCTGACCCCCACCCCCCCGTGCCAAAGCGCCAGCGCTCGCCCATCAGTCTGCCGTCACCCAAGGGCGAGGTCGCTTCTCGCCCTCAGGGCGTCTTACTGGTTATAGTTCAACGAAACTAACAAAATAATGGAACAGATCCGGACAGAAAACTGAGCACTCGAGCGCTGTAGTGTCCATGCAGCTCTGGAGAGTGACAAGCTGGAGTTTGAAATACATGGTTTTCAACGAGGGTGGCGCAAATATCACCAATTTTAGGCATGTATGCAACATGACAACTGTTTTAAAGTATTGTACAGTGACAACTAAAGTCTCTGTAATGTTTTTATGGTGTACTATTACTAAAAAAATTATCTAAAATAAAGGGATTTAAGATCATTAAAGCTGGGCTGTTGTCCGAGTCCACTGCATTCTGCCAACTTCTGGTCCAGGACATTGTCACTCTTCGCAAAGCTCTTCGCCAATAGAAGAAGTCTATGTAGAAGTAGAGGAGCCGCCATTGGACTGGCCCCGTGAAGTGAACGGGGCTGTCGTAACTCTGTCTTACCTCTTAAGCCCCAATCCCCCGCCGGCAAGGGCAGCGGCTGTCCACCTCGTGAACAGCTCTCAGCGGGTAAATGGGGCTGGTCATGGTCTCAGGTTCCAACTCCGATATTTTTGATTTTCCCTCTTGGACCCCCCTGGGGTTTAAGATACTCTATGGCTCTGATGGCCATAGAGTCGCCATGTCATCTCCATGGCCATGACCCCTGGTCCTTTCTGTCCCCAGAGTCCCACCAGGTCCTGGCCCAGCTCCTGGACACTCTGTTGGCCATCGGCTCCCAGCTCCCAGACAGCCCTGTCATCAGGCAGAGGCTGATAGAGGTGGCCTGTAAGGTAGGGCACGCACGCACGCACTTTTTGGACACAATTTCTTGTGTTGCTTGTTCAGCTCGCAAAAAAACTGGCCACTGGTCTCTTTATAAAGCCATTCATAAAGGCATCCATAACTTGACTTGGTCCAAAATGGTCTAAACCTCAGGTCAAATGCTTGTCTACAGTGTGTAATACCAGCATTCAAATCTGAGGCGGGTAAAAGTGTTTCGCTTTTTCTTTGGCCCCTGGTCGTGGAACGACCTACAGTCCACACTAAAATTGGCTTTGAAAGTTCCTTTGAGAGGTTTCAAAAGGATCATCTTAGATGTACAGTCCAACACCTGCACATGCTTGGATATGTACTGTACTAGCCTACTGTATGTTCATGCCTTAGTATATATTTATCATCATATCTGTTTATATTTTGTACATTGTGTATTTTGCCCTGCTACTAAAAGATTTGCACTTTGGTGATTTGTTGTATTTATTTCATAGGTACTTTGAGGTTTATCATGGATGTTTTTATTTGCTGTTCCAAAATGTGACATGATGTACGATGTAGTATTGAAGTGTAATTTCATTTCTGCCTCTTGGCCAGTTCCCACTTATAAAAGAGACTCGGTCTCAATGTGTTTTACTCGTTAAAGGTTAAATAAACATCTGAGCTACAGTACAACTATAGAGAGAGTAAGACTAGTCGATCGTTATTATTTCTTCACACCGCTGTAAAAATCCACTGTATTTATTTTATTATCTTTTATTCACCTGTATTTATTATTCTGGGTCTCTCTCAGCACCCAGCCAACACAGGGAAGCTGGAAGTACCTTCACTAAAAACACTTAAAGCTCCACACGTCCCAAACTCTTCTCCCTTCGGGCTCCAAAATGATGGAATGCACTTCCCATTGCAATCAGAACTGCAGGTTCACTCCCGATCTTCCGCCGTCGTCTGAAAACCCACCTCGTCAGACTCCATCTTAGCCCATAGCACTTGCCGTAGCACTTTCCGTAGCCACGACG
This sequence comes from Protomyctophum bolini, assembly GCF_963924005.1. NCBI lineage: Eukaryota > Metazoa > Chordata > Actinopteri > Myctophiformes > Myctophidae > Protomyctophum > Protomyctophum bolini. Next base: position 7,678,215 of record NC_137870.1, read on the forward strand.
ACCTTACAGGCGTATGCAAAGACAAAATTATGTAATTTAGATATAATTTTATGTAGAGACGTAGCATAGTATATGCATAGTTTAGATATTCCACTGTTAAGTTCTTAGCTTATGTATGATTCATGATGACTATTTCTATGTATATGATGTATTACCATGTGTTGTTCTTACTTACTGTAAATTGCTCTGGATTAAGAGCGTCTGATAAATGCCTACATTGTAATTTATTGGGGGTCTCTCTCCCTCTCAGCACCTGTATTCATGTGGGTCTCTCTCTCTCAGCACCTGTATTCATGTGGGTCTCTCTCTCTCAGCACCTGTCGGACACCTACTTTGGGGTGAGGAACAAGTGCCTGCAGCTCCTGGGCTTCCTGGGCACCGTGGACAGACCGCTGACCAAAGACAACGAGGGACCCTCTGGTGAGTTTGTTACATCACTGAGGGAACACCTGGTGAGTTAGTTACCTGGAGAGTTAGTTACCTGGTGAGTTAGTTACATCACTGAGGGAACACCTGGTGAGTTATTTACCTGGAGAGTTAGTTACCTGGTGAGTTAGTTACATCACTGAGAGACCACCTGGTGAGTTAGTTACCTGATGAGTTAGTTACATCACTGAAAGACCACCGGGCACGTCCGCTGGTGAGTTAGTTATCCCATTTAATAGCCGGAACCCATCTGTGTCACCTTTTAGCTTTTAACCATTATTTTATACATTAGCTGTTGAAAAATACCAGATCTGAGCTTGTAGATCTTTTTAATCGTGAAAAAAAGGGGTGCAAATCTTTCAATATAATTATTTTTTCACAGCAAACATTTTTTAACTCGTATCTTTGCTTCTGGGGGGGTCCCTGGAACAACATCATTTCAGATGGCGGTACACATAATTCTGGGGGTCCTTGACATGAAAAAGTTTGAGAACCATTGATATGTCTTTCAGGAAAATGCAATGTGACATAGCTCTGTTCACAAAATGCTTCCAAATGTATATAGTCAACTGTTATATATTTTGACACTTGCTTTGGCAATGCCAATAAAGCTCATTTGATTAGAAATTTTAATTGCACGCACAATCCCAGTAGGCCAAGGAAGAAAGTCTGCCCTTCAGTTTTCTGTTTTCTTGAACCGTGGGTTTGTACAATGTGTTCTGTTCTGTCAGACATGGTGAGAGATGTCCAGAGTGTCATCAGCGACTACTTCAGAGACCAGGATCCCAGAGTCCGCACAGCAGCCATCAAAGCCATGGTAACACGCACGCACGCACGCACGCACGCACGCACGCACGCACGCACGCACGCACGCACGCAAGCAATACGCATCTGCAAAACGCAGCTACTTGCTACTAGTCAAGAGATCTCGCCAAAGTCCAAACTACCAAGCTTCCTTTCACACTCAAATAATATTTACATCTATCAGCTGCTCAGAATGCACCACACGCTGCTGAATGTAATGTAACCCGACACTGCGATACTGAAGTGTTGGTGTGCCGGTGGCGTGACTCGTGTGCACTGCTGCGCAGACAGTAAATAGCAGATCTGCAAGCTCACAGCATGTCACGAGTGCTGTGAGCTTGTATATCTCCCATTTGTTGCACGCAACACCATGCGCAACTATAAGTCTGTTGTGCTGGATTCTATTTTCCCTATGCTATTCTGACTTAAAAGTAGCATGAATTGAATTTACCACTGAAGTTATGGAAGTTTCTCCATATGGATCATGGCAGCGTCCAAAAGATGAAACTACAGGAATAATGGAAGTCTAAATCGAAAGCTGATTACTGTTGATTTCTGTTGTTGTTCTCAGCTCCAGGTGCACGAGAGAGGAATGAAGATCAGTCAGATCGTCTATGAGCAGGTAACTGTAGTCTTTCACATACACACTGCTCTAACTGTAGTTCACTCCTTCACACACACACACACACACACACACACACACACACACTGCTCTAACTGTAGTTCACTCCTTCACACACACACTGCTCTAACTGTAGTTCACTCCTTCACACACACACACTGCTCTAACTGTAGTTCACTCCTTCACACACACACACACACTGCTCTAACTGTAGTTCACTCCTTCACACACACACACACACACACACACACACACACACTGCTCTAACTGTAGTTCACTCCTTCACACACACACACACACACACACACACACACACACACACACACACTGCTCTAACTGTAGTTCACACACACACACACACACACACACACACACACACACACACACACACACACACACACACACTGCTCTAACTGTAGTTCACTCCTTCACATACACACTGCTCTAACTGTAGTTCACTCCTTCACATACACACTGCTCTAACTGTAGTTCACTCCTTCACATAGACACTGCTCTATACTTGTAGTTCACTGCTTCACATACACACTGCTCTAACTGTAGTTCACTCCTTCACATACACACTGCTCTATACTTGTAGTTCACTCCTTCACATACACACTGCTCTATACTTGTAGTTCACTCCTTCACATACACACTGCTCTAACTGTAGTTCACTCCTTCACATACACACTGCTCTATACTTGTAGTTCACTCCTTCACATACACACTGCTCTATACTTGTAGTTCACTCCTTCACATACACACTGCTCTATACTTGTAGTTCACTCCTTCACATACACACTGCTCTAACTGTAGTTCACTCCTTCACATACACACTGCTCTATACTTGTAGTTCACTCCTTCACATACACACTGCTCTAACTGTAGTTCACTCCTTCACATACACACTGCTCTATACTTGTAGTTCACTCCTTCACATACACACTGCTCTATACTTGTAGTTCACTCCTTCACATACACACTGCTCTATACTTGTAGTTCACTCCTTCACACACACACACTGCTCTAACTGTAGTTCACTCCTTCACATACACACTGCTCTAACTGTAGTTCACTCCTTCACACATACACACTGCTCTAACTGTAGTTCACTCCTTCACATACACACTGCTCTATACTTGTAGTTCACTCCTTCACATACACACTGCTCTAACTGTAGTTCACTCCTTCACATACACACTGCTCTAACTGTAGTTCACTCCTTCACATACACACTGCTCTAACTGTAGTTCACTCCTTCACATACACACTGCTCTAACTGTAGTTCACTCCTTCACACACACACACACACACACACACACACACACACACACACACACACACACACACTGCTCTAACTGTAGTTCACTCCTTCACATACACACTGCTCTATACTTACATATACTTAATTACATACTTTATCCTTTATTTACCCAGGGTAGTAGCTGAGCACAAAGTGCTCATTTTCCGCAACGCCCTGCAAAGACAGACACACACATTAAAACCTGGGAGCTGACCGCAGTACCAGCACTTATACTGTTGGCCACTAAGCAGCTCCACTGGAGCAGTTGGGGGTTCAGTGCCTTGCTCAAGGGCACGTCAGCGGTGTTGGGCGAGTGATGACCAATCACTTCCCGACCCAGATTTATTCCTGGCCTGAATTTCTGATTCAGCTGCCCTATACCGAGCTAGTAGCTACCAGCTGAGCTAAAGTTTGAACAAGGTTTTTAAATGAGAACGGTAACACATTAATATAATGTGTGCGCGTGTGCGTGTGTCCGCGCAGGCCTGCAGGCTACTGAAGGATGACTATGAACAGGTGCGTTCCGCAGCAGTACAGATGGTGTGGGTGCTCAGCCAACTCTACCCAGAAAGGTAAGTCGACTAGTGACAGCCTCTGTAGACATTTGTAAAGCACAGCTCAAGACCCACTTCTACAACATTGCTTTTAATTGATCTTTTATTTTTTTGTTATTCATGTCCTCACTGTATTGCATTACTGCTTGTTTTTTAATGGCGTTGCCTTGCTTTTCTTTTCTTTTTCTCCATTGCTCTGTAAAGCACTTTGAGCTGCATTTCATGTCATGAAAGGTGCTATACAAATAAAGTTTTATTATTATTATTATTATATTATTAGTAAAAGGAAAGGAAAGGTACTATGTTTACCCAGGGTAACTGGACTAAGCTCAAGAACTTGTTTACAGCCAGGCCCTGCTCATAGAACATTTCATGGTAGAGAGGTTCAATGCCTTGTCCAAGGGCACTTCAGCGGTGGTCATTCTAACGTGCCTGTCCGGGGATACGAACTAGCGACCTTCCGATATCAAGACCGCTCCGCAAACCGTTCGGCCACGGCTGCCTAAGTGACTAGTGACTAGTGAATAGTGACATCTGAGCAGTTTTATTTGTAATGGCACAACAACGAGTGGTTTGCCCAAAACCATAAGAGAACGGTGCAAAAGAAACATTAAAGATGGATTGTAACCACTACAATAAGTGACTACCAAGACAATAAAGAAATATAGAACATTAAAAGAAAACGGGAAGTATAAAAGTTCCACAGGTTCATAAAACAGAGGTTGTTTTGACAGACAAAACATCTCTTAATGAAAAACCACATTTCTGTTTCATGCTGATTGGTGCCTCGTTGTTATGCCCTGTCCAATCAGCATCGTACCCATCCCATCGTCCAATGAGGAGATCCGTATGGTGGACGACTCTTTTGCGAAGATCAGTCACATGGTCAGTGACGGCTCCTGGATGGTCCGAGTGCAGGCGGCCAAGACTCTGGTGAGGAGACCGTGGAACACGCACGCATGCACACACGCACGTACACATGCACGCACACTCTTACTGGACTGGTACAGCTATAGACAAATCCATGGAGGGGTGTCCATTAAGTGCAGCTTGACACCTCAGCATTGATTGCCTACACCTGGCCTACAGGGAACCGCTCCACAGATTTGTCTATACTTGATAAAAAAAAAGAAAAGGTTAAACCAAGGGGTGTGTGCGTGTGTGTGTGTGTGTGTGCATGCATGCGTGTGTGTGTGTGTGTGTGCGCAGGGCTCCATGACGCAAGTTAGTCCTCATTTCCTGGAGCAGACCCTGGACAAGAAGCTGATGTCTGACCTCAGAGTGAGTACACACACACGCACGTACGCACGCACACACGTGATAACGTATGATAGCAGCATCCTAAGGTTAGCATCACCTCTCAAACACTATCCATGTGTTGTATGGAGAATACTTATGTTGCTACCTTCAGGAAGGAGACATGGTGTCCCAGCAACAATAAGGTCAGACTGAAGAGGTCTTTTGTCCATCAGTCGACTTTGAGGCTTAATCAGGAGTTTGGCGTGCAGGATTAGACTCAGCTGTGGACAATTCATGTTTTTATGTATGTAATTATTTTGTTTTGTCAAATGTGATATTTACATACAAGGCCGCTGGGCACAAGACACATTTCAGTGTGACCATCTCAGAATAAAGTATCGTAGCGTAGCGTAGCGTAGCGTACACGTCAATAACATCAACGGTTGTGCTGGATTTTGCGATTAATTACGTCAATAACGTCAACGGGATTCTATGAGTTAAACGTCTCCACCCGGACCGTTCATTGGTTGTTCATGAATCACGTGACTCTCCACAGAGGAAGCGCACGGCCCACGAGCGTTTCATTGGTTGTTTCTGAATCACGTGACTCTCTCCACAGAGGAAGCGCACGGCCCACGAGCGTTTCATTGGTTGTTTCTGAATCACGTGACTCTCCACAGAGGAAGCGCACGGCCCACAAGCGTTTCATTGGTTGTTTCTGAATCACGTGACTCTCTCCACAGAGGAAGCGCACGGCCCACGAGCGAGCCAAGGAGCTGTACACGTCGGGAGAGTTCTCGTCGGGCAGGAAGTGGGCCGACGACGCGCCCAAGGAGAGGGTCGACACCAACAACGTTAACCTGATGGCCTCGGGAGCCTGCGGAGCCTTCGTCCACGGCCTGGAGGACGAGATGTACGGTACGATATGTTTTGTCTTAAGGCCCGTTGATAGTCCAGTTTTAGATGTACGGTACGATATGTTTTGTCTTAAGGCCTGTTTATAGTCCAGTTTTAGATGTACGGTACGATATGTTTTGTCTTAAGGCCTGTTTATAGTCCAGTTTTAGGTGTATGGTACGATATGTTTTGTCTTAAGGCCTGTTTATAGTCCAGTTCTAGGTGTATGGTACGATATGTTTTGTCTTAAGGCCTGTTTATAGTCCAGTTTTAGGTGTATGGTGAGATATGTGTTTGTCTAAAGGCCTGTTCATATAGTCAGGGAATATTATCGGAATAATGGGAATACATTTCTTACCAAGAATGTTCTTCACCAATGCGTTTGTAAGGGTGTCTACTAACATAATTATCCTAGCCTGATTATCAGACTGTAGCTTTCTTGAAGCTTCAGTCTGACATTGTCTCCTGTCTGAGCGATTTCAAGAGGGAGGGGATTATAATTTCCCCTTGTGTAGAGGTCCACATCGTGGCCGTAGAGGCCCTGTGCCTGCTGACTTCATGTGTTTTGTTGTGTAGAGGTCCGCATCGCGGCCGTAGAGGCCCTGTGCCTGCTGACTTCATGTGTTTTGTTGTGTAGAGGTTCGCATCGCGGCCGTAGAAGCCCTGTGCCTGCTGGCGTGCTCGTCGGCCGGCTTCGCCGAGAAATGCCTGGACTTCCTGGTGGACATGTTCAACGACGAGATAGAGGAGGTCCGTCTGCAGTCCATCCACGCTCTGAGGGAGATCTCCACAAACATCACTCTACGAGAAGACCAACTGGACACTGTCCTGGCTGTGTTGGAGGTAAGACCACACACACACACACACACACACACTCTGAAGGAGATCTCCACACACATCACTCTATGAGTAGACCAACTGGACACTGTCCTGGCTGTGTTGGAGGTAAGAGAACACACACACACACACACACACACACACACTGAGGGAGATCTCCACACATCAATGTATGTGTGGAGCACGCACACACGCACTCTTACACACACATTGAGAGAGGACCAACCGGATACAGTGCTGGCTGTGTTGGAGGTACACACACGCGCACACACACACACACACACACACACACACACACACTGACCGATTGTCGTTTAATTGCCCTAACAGTGAGTCCTACAGTGAGTCCTACAGTATGTTGCGTTCACACGGGCAGACGCAAAGATTCAGTCTACCTTTCATTGTCATTTTTGGAGCAGCTACATGCATCGGTGCGTCTTTGCGTCGTCATGTCGCCGGCTTCCATTGACGATGAATGGTAGACTGTATCTTTGCATCTGCCCGTGTGAACGCATCGTCTCTCTCCAGGACTCGTCTCAGGACAGCAGAGAGGCTCTAAACGACTTACTGTGTTAATAATAATAATGTATCTACACTCCAGGACTCGTCACTCGTCCCGGGACATCAGGGAGGCCCTCCATGAGCTCCTGTGTTAATAACATGTGTCTGTAATCTCCAGGACTCGTCCCGGGACATCAGGGAGGCCCTCCATGAGCTCCTGTGCTACACCAACGTCTCCACTAAAGAGTGCATCCAGCTGGCCCTGCTGGAGCTGCTCAAAAACCTCACCAAGTACCCCACCGACCGCAACTCTGTCTGGAAGTAAGTACCCCACCGACCGCAACTCTGTCTGGAAGTAAGTACCCCACCGACCGCAACTCTGTCTGGAAGAGAGTGTGTGCTGTTGACACCTGTGTGTGTGTGTGTGTGTGTGTGTGTGTGTGTGTGTGTGTTTGTGTGTGAAGGCAGCCAATCAGGACTAGGTCGCTAGTGTTTAGAGCAGGGGGGCAGTCAGACAGATATTTCGTGAAGCCACTAAGGAAATCGGGACTTCCTGAAAGTTCATATAATGGCCTGTTGTGGCGCTGTCATTGGGCCCAAAAAAAAAACCATATCTCCAATAGAGGTCCATGTATTTGTGCCCAACTTCACCTAGACTGTATTACCGTAATAAACATGGTCATGAATACTTTCTGCTTCCAGTCACTAGTTTAAAGTCTCATTTCTCATGTCATAATATTCTTTTTGGAAAATTATGGTCCCATTTATTTAAAAAATGACCATAAAGTCGAGTAGGTTCTGAGGGGCGTGGTTACCGTTACAGACGAAGAAGAAGGGGGGGGGAAGTCCCGCCTCGTTGTCTGGGCCAGCCAATGGCCAGCTGGGCCCAAACGGATCTAGAAAGATGGTGACTTACAATTCAAGGACTGACAGGCTTCATTTTACGTCCATATCAGACCCGGGGAACGCTTTGTCCATATCTTTTTACAGTCTATGGTTTAGAGTCGTCTTTAAGGTCGTCAGTAGTCGTGCGGGCACCTGGCAAAAATGTGAGTATTTTCTCCACCACTGTGATTGTTCTCCAGGTGCCTGAAGTTTGTGGGAGAGCGTCACCCCACCCTGGTCCTGCCTCTGGTCCCAGAGCTGCTCAGTACGCACCCCTACTTCGATACGCCTGAGCCTGACATGGACGACCCAGCCTGTATCCTACACACTTCCTACAAAACGCTTATTTTTCACAGGTGCTAGCCCCTCCAATGCATGGCTTTTGAAGATTATGTCGTCATATGGCAGCCAAGTCTATGGGATTTGATTTATAATGATTGTTTAGAGAACTTCTGATTTAAATCGTTTGCCAGCCAAGTCTATTTTAGTCACCGATAAACCCCTTATCCCTAAACTTCTTTGCCTTTTTTTTTTTTTACTATTTTGGAAAACATTTTTGAATAGTTCAACTAGCCAATCTACATTGACACGTTGTGAGCTTGTAGACTGGCCATTTTAACTATTCAAAAATGTTTTGCAAGATAGTAAAAAAAAAAGGCAAAGAAGTTTAGGGATAAGGGGTTTAGCGGTGACGAAAATGGAGCCCATAGGGTCCTATTTTCGTCCATGATCGGCTTGTAAATCAGTGGTTCCCAAACCTTTTTGGTCATGACCCTTTTACCTCCTGACCTAGCTGAATATAAATTGCATAAGCTATAAGAGACATACATTTCCTATTTATCCACATATATGAACCATATGCAGCATATATACTATATTCTGCATGTACTGTACTTGCCATATATTGCCATAATATGTTAATATATTTAAAATCAAACCATAGCACCACTTTTAGCCTTTTCATGTCGCCCCCTAGAGGGCGCCCACGCACCACAAGGGGTGCACGACACGCACCACAGTTTGGGAACCACTGGGCTAGTTGATTTTTTTTTAAATGTTTTCAAAATATAGTAAAAACAAACAAAAGGCAAAGAGTTTATGGATAAGGAGTATATCATGGCGATTATAGGACCCTAAGACCCCTCGTATAGGGAGTCGCACTTTTTGATGAGCGGTGGTATTGCATAGCATTCCACATTTTGGTGGCATAGCGGTGAAGGGCGGCTGTGGCTCAGGAGGTAGAGCTGGTCGTCCAATGATCCGCGGGTCGGCGGTTGGAGTCCCGGCTCCTCCTCCTGTCAACGTGTCCAGACGGTGTGAGCTCGCCACCGTTGGTGTGGGAAGTGAGGACGCTGCATGGCGTTTCACCTCCCAATGTATGAATGAATGAACCGTTGTAAAGGCAAGGCAACAGTGCAACAGTGCACTTTAAAATGAATACAGATTATAATGGATACAATTAAAATAAGATATGGGAGCATATACATTACAACAAATACTACCTTTAATAGAAACAGAAAATAGAAACAGAAAACACAGCTAATTTTGAAGTCCAGGCAAGCGCTCCGAGCACTTGGAAAAGCGCTATAAAAATGCAATCCAATATTATTAATATTAGGAATTCATCCCCATGTTTGTGCCCAACCTCCCAATCTGGGGGGAATGAGCTCCATTATGTTGACATTGTCCTTGACCTTTGCCCTGTGGGATCCCAGACATTGCGGTGTTGGTTCTAGTCTTCAACGCAGCCAAGTCCTGTCCCACCATGCCCGCCCTGTTCTCTGACCACACCTTCAGACACTACGCCTACCTCCGAGACAGCCTGAGTCACCTGGTACCCGCGCTGAGGGTGAGGACGCACGCACGCACACACACACACACACACACACACACACACACACACACACACACACACACACCGTCTCACCTGGTACCCCACTGAGGGTGAGGACACACACACACACACACACACACACACACACACCGTATCACCTGGTACCCCCCCCCTGAGGGTGATAAAGGACCATGAATGCTTAAAACCCCATTTAGGCCTGACCTCAACATTAAAAAAAATCTAAATCTAAATCTAAATCCTTTTTTTCAAAAATAGCAGACCTACAAGCTCGTATGAGCTTGTAGATCTGCTATTTTTCACTGGCTAAATTATAACATAATGTTTAAAACACCAAAATGGGTTAATCCTAAACCCGAAGCTGAATGTTTTCCCATTTGTTCGGTATGTTCAAACCAGAGAGTGGAGTAGGAGAGTAGTGGCACGCTTTGATCTCGCTAATAAAGTGGGTGACTCCATGGGCTATAGTTCCAAACATTGCTCCTGTGGCTGGAACTATCCCATTGAGATAGAATGAGCACTTCCGCATTCCATTGTTACAATGGGAGTCAACGCTAGTGTCGCCACTCTCTTATTATATTACTCTGGTTCGAATCAGAGATTTTTTAGAGAGAGTGCTGTCATCGAAGGGGCAGAAAACGGCGCTCGAGCGCTGTTCATGCAGCCTGGAGAGTGACGAGCTGGAATTTGAAATGCATTGTTTTTTCAACGAGGGCGGCGCAAATATCAGGAATTTTAGGAATGTGTGCAACATGACAACTGTTTTAAAAGTATTACACAGTGACAACAAAAAAAAAACCCAATCTAAAATAAAGGAATTTAAGATCATTAAAGCTGGGCTTGTTGCCTGAGTCCAGTCAGTGCATTCTGCCAACTTCTGGTCAAGGACATTGTCACTCTTCGCATTTGGAGGTAAAAAAAAAATCAGAATATTCTTCTCTCGTTTGATATCATTGAAAATGCACTGGTTCAAATGTTCAGCAGTGATTCTAAGTGTCGTCTCTCCTTCCTCCTACAGTTACCGGGCAGACAGCAGGTGTGTGGTTTAGACTCGGTGGACGCCAGCAGTGAGTCCGGCTCCGTGGAGTCGGCCCAGCTTTTCCTCCAGCAGAGCCTGAACCGCGTCAGCACCATCCAAAACCTGGAGGCGCCCGGAGCACAGGAGCTGCTGGACTTCACCATACGGTACGGTACGCACGCACGCAGGGGCGGCCTTAATGATCGCGAGGCCCCGTATCATAATTCATAATTATTCATAATTCAGAATTATTTAAAAAAAATTTTTTATATATATATATATATTTTTTGTCAGTGTGTATTATCGGACTTCAAAGCATGAATAGCATACACAGCCAAGTAGAAAAATACACAAAAGCAGCTTGCTTGATTAAACATTTTTTACTTTAACCCATTCTGACCGGGAACCCATTTTGGTGTTGGCATCATGTCATGCTTTAGCTATTGAAAAATACCAGATCTACAAGCTCATAGCGCGCCACCGAGTGGCGCGCTACGAGCTTGTAGGTCTGCTATTTTTGAAAAATCGAAGAACGACTTGACATTTTTAAGTCTGATCTCAGGTCAGAATGGGTTCATCAGACCAGTGTGTGTCCATAGTGGAAACCTCGTATGAATCTGATCTCAGGTCAGAATGGGTTAAGGCAGGGGTGCCCAAAAGGTAGATCGTGATCTACCAGTAGATCACAAAGGCTGTGCAGGTAGACCACATGACATGCCCCTGGCCTAAAATATAAATAATTTAAATTAAATAAAAAAGTAGTTTTAATTAAGGTGACTTGATTGATTTACATCAAAAGGGGCCTGCCTCAAACCCACAATGCAATACTTTGTTTTTACGCCACATGCTGAAAGTGTATACCACCATAACATCTGGATTGTTAGTTTAACCGCAGCAGCCTTGCATCTTTATTGTTGGCATGTCTTAAAAATAGGGTAACATTCTGCAAAAACCAACATTCATCAGTCATCCAAAATGGAAGAACAAGAAAGCGGCATTGAAGGAAATGAAGGACACATGAAGTGAAACTATGCAAATATTAATATTCCATTACATGGGTGTTGTGTTGTCTGCATCATTCAGAATAACACAGCATTCCAGTCTTGCAAACGTACGTTATTAAAATCTTTATTCAAAGTGAGTGGCATATTCAAAGAGGGTGCATAATGCAATTCATGCATGCATGCACACACTCACTCACGCACACACACTATAACTGATCTAACCTAATGGATAGATGTCTAATGTTAAACCTAACCCAAGCATAAAAACTTGGGGACACCAATTTTTGTGTTCATATTTGACACGCACTCGGGCCTGTCTAAGGTGCACTCACGCACGCACGCACACACACACACAGACACACTCCAAAGCCCCCACAGGTAGATTTTAAACTATTTTCAGCAATGGGATAATATAATTTTTGGTGGGTAGATCTTGTTCTGCTGGTCATTTAGCAAGTAGCTCTCAAGTAAAAAAAGTGTGGGCACCCCTGGGTTAAGGTATAACTGGAAGGCAGCATAGGCTATACAATGATGCAATCGCAACTGTCAGCGCTGCCAGTGCTAGATTATTTAAATTTGATTATTTTCCGCTACCTGACAATTAAAACCCATTTTTTTAATGCTTGCGCAAGTTGGTTACATTGTATTAGGGCTACTGCCTACCGTCATTGCGCCGCATTATCACGGCCCGGTTAAAAACGAGAATGATGCACACCATGAACTGACCATAGGCAATGTCCCCTTTACAGCGCTCTCTTTATTAACGAATATAATTCGCCACAATCGGCAGCCTATACACGTTAGGACTGGACAGATTGAGAGTGCAGAGAGTACAGACAATATGCCATACTATTACTAGGCTGTTGCTCTGCGCTCCGATGCCCTCTCCACGCCGCGCACCGTGGCGCATGAACAACAACAACAACAACTCCACGTGGACCCACGGCGACCCCACGTATGAATTAGATAGTTTATAAGAAATGGCACGGCGGCCATCCTTGCAGGCAGTGACAGTAACAGAATGAGAATCCTGTAGGCTGTATTAACCTGTTCATTTTAGGGGGCATCAACAGCAGCCTGTTGATGACGAATCATACTATGAAACTTATCAATTCATTAACTCATTCTGACCTGAGATCAGATTCATACGAGGTTTCCACGGGACACACACTGGTCTGATTAACCCATTCTGACCTGAGATCAGATTCTAAAAATGTCAGTCGTTCTTCGAATTTTTCAAAAATAGCAGACCTACAAGCTCGTATCGCGCCACTCGGTGGCGCGATATGAGCTTGTAGATCTGCTATTTTTCAATAGCTAAAGCATAACATGATGCCAACACCAAAATGGGTGCCCGGTCAGAATGGGTTAACTAGTACTCACCTATACGCCGCCACGGAGGATATACCATGTTTAACGTCATTCCAAAGTGTTTAGCCTACATTGTTTAAGTCATAGACGCATGCGGTTTTCATGAACTTTGGTTAAAAGCATGTTGTTGTTGTTGTTGTACACTACCACCCGGCACTTCTAGTCGAGTAGACTGTCATGGCAGCTGGCTACAACCGAAACAACTTCCTCTTCCTCTTCAAAATAAAAGCTGCTTATAACAATACTTTTATTTATTAAGTGAACTACAGGATGTAGTATAGACGCAGGATAGTGGGCTTGGAAGGATAAATAAATCACACAGAAGGCAGGAGAAATAAACTCCGCAGACATTCGGGGCTTTATTATTTTTTAAATCTTGCCAACAAAATGGGGAGGCCCCTGGAGGCTCGAGGCCTGTTTCAATTGAAACGATTGAAACATATATAAGGCCGCCTATGGGTAGCCTATAAAGGACCGTCTGTATAAAAAAAAAAACAATACTTACAAACTGCACAATACTTCAGATATGGTCAGGAATCTCCCCTGGGGGCTACCGTTCACAGATGACAGCAAATTGAAATATACCAATAAAATAATTACAAAAAAGCACTTACTGCATCAAAACTAATGCAACAAACTATACTATAGATAGGAGCCAAAAGGAAGCACGCACATCTCCAGAAATTCTACAGGTGCTGAACAAGAAATGTACGTACAATGAAATGGAAGGGTTGTCCGTACAGTTGTGTGGACATCCCTTCCTTTTCAACAAACTATACTATAACATAAGAAAGAGGCAACACTTGTGAAAATCACTGATGTACAAGCTCACTTGTATAACAGATGTACAAGCTCGCGTAGCGTCAGCGTGCATGGCAGCACCAAGCTGTGACGACTTGAATAACTTCTATTTTTGAACGCTTGAATCTAAAATGACACATGCTTTCCTGGTGTTAATGCGTTAAAGTGGTTATGGCTACAACAGTTTGTACTCAGTGGTCTAAAGTAATTGAGACTTTCACTTAACCCATTCTGACCTGTGAACCCCGGCCTGGCTAGAACTGAACAACATATCTCTAGTCTAAAACATCAAAGGAATTCTAGTGAAAGATATTATGCCATTGCAGTGCTGGATTGGAGGAGGGTGGAGCCAGAGGCAATCGGAGGAAGGGACTAGGCATGTAACAATTCACTCAACTCACGATACGATTAGTATCAGTGATATGAGGTTCACGATATGACTTTTCACGATATTAAAAAAACATATATATTTTAAAGATTACCGTTTTTTTAATTTTATATAATTTATCTTCCCCCCTGAGATTTTTTATTAAACTACATTGCAAAAAAAGTAGCATTACTTTTGACAGTGCAGAAACATAATTGCCTTCCTTGATGAGCATCAACGACCATCATCACCTGGGCACAGTCACACACAGCTCCCCTCTACAGTGAAAATGACTATCATTTCTCTCCAAAAGCACTTGAATATGATGGAATATGACTAAAGCTCACATTTCACATCACACACTAGCCCCCCTTGAAAATCGATATATATCACTATGCTCTCTCTTCATTCTTTCACAGGCTGCGTTTTGGGCAGCATGCCATTATGAGTTGGAAACTTAAGTCTCAGATTTAATTAATTAGTTTGTTAACCCATTTTGACCTGAGATCAGATTCAAAAAATGTCTTCTACATCCTGACAGTTTTCTGAAAAAGCTATGTTTCTATGTCAGTTTTTCGATTTTTCGATTCGATTTTTCAAAAATATATCCCCATGTCAGCCTGTGGCTGGTTTTGGCACAATGCCTTCATAGATAGCATTAAGGAAGTACAAAACTTAAATTCTCAAACACAGGTTGTGCAAACCCCCCCCCCCCCCCCCCCCCCCCCATACAAACGGAAGCTAGAGGTGACCACAGTTTATCTGTAGCTTCAACATCTGTCCAAAGTTACACAATCCTCACACAATCCTCACTCCTTTACCTGAGATCAGATTCTAAAAATGTCTTCTACATCCTGACAGTTTTCTGAAAAAGCTATGTTTCTATGTCAGTCGATTTTTCAAAAATATATCACCATGACCAGCCAAACAGATCACGTCCTCCCCGCCCCTGGAAAGCCTGGAACACGGATGGATGGAGTCGGCTGTCAGCAGCCACGTCACCCACACAGTACACACAACAACTTTTTTTCCTGGACCATTCTCTCATGCGGCCGAATTCGCCTGGGCTGTTTCCGAATTTGCAGGGAATGTATTTGATTGCGTTTTGATCGCGAACGGAACGAGCGTCGTTGAGGGAAGCTCTGTGGACTAGCATAGCTTATGCTTTATAAAGTAGCGTATATAGTTAGCAGCGCTTCTATTTATAATTCACAGCAGATTTTTTTTTTTTTTAGACTTTTTGTTTTTGGGAGACTGCTTTCAGACGGCTTTTTGTAGGGCACACGATTTGCAAAAATGAACATCTTTCGGCTAGCTGGTGACGTGTCGCATCTCATAGCAATCATTATCTTGTTCCTGAAGATATGGAAGTCCAAATCCTGCTCTGGTATCTCTGGGAAATCTCAGGTGCTGTTTGCGCTCGTGTTCACCACAAGATACCTGGACCTGTTCACTGCCTTCATCTCCATCTACAACACAGTCATGAAAGTGGTGTTCCTGGGCCTGGCCTATGCTACGGTCTACCTGATCTACATGCGCTTCAGGAACACCTTTGACTCCGAGAACGACACGTTCCGCGCGGAGTTCCTGCTGGTGCCCGTCATCGGGCTGTCCTTCCTGGAGAACCACGCCTTCACTCCGCTGGAGATCCTGTGGACCTTCTCCATCTTCCTGGAGGCCGTGGCCATCATGCCTCAGCTCTTCATGATCACCAAGACGGGCGAGGCGGAGTCCATCACCACCCACTACCTGTTCTTCCTGGGTCTGTACCGCGCCCTCTACCTGGCCAACTGGGTGTGGCGCTACCACACCGAGGGCTTCCTGGACCAGATCGCGGTGGTGTCCGGCGTGGTGCAGACCATCTTCTACTGCGACTTCTTCTACCTTTATTTCACAAAGGGTGAGATAGAAGTTCTTCGAGGGAGTGGAAAGATGAGTCTGCCGGTGCCAGTTTAACGAGATGTGCCGCCATTGTTGTGTTCAAACCGCTACCATTCTGTGCCTCTGCTACTACACAGTTATGCAATGGAACACATAGTGTACAGTACCATGCCAATCAACTGTTGTGAGCGGTGGGACTAATGGCCTATCGGGCCATGATTGTGTGTAGGTCAAGATGAGGTGTGTGTGTGTGTGTGTGTGTGTGTGTGTGTGTGTGTGTGTGTGTGAGAGAGAGAGAATGTTTAGAGGCTTGCGTGAGTGCACGCATACAGTAGCTATAGTGGTAAAGCTATTGCAATGTACAGTATGTTTTCTTTTTTTATATAGAGTTCAAAAGTGACTACAATTGTGTGCATGTAGAACCTAAACATGATTTGGGACGGCAGAAATGATGAATTGTGCATTTGTTCTTTGCTTTATTTTTTTCACCCATGGATGCTGAGATAGACTCCAGTTTAAAGACCATTAAATGCAGTTTATGTGGGATTTATCTTGTTTCCATAGCCAATGCTTATAGTTATACCCACTAAAAAAAAACTGTAAATATGGTTTGTTTAGCATATCGTACAACCCTCAGGTAGTCTAAAATACATGTCTTCCTGTACTTTAGTTTTGACATGGTATACTCATACCTGTATGGCTATGGGCGTGTCTAGCTTTTACAGAATACCCAAATGTTTTCTAATCTTTTTTGCAAATTTTAATAATATTGCCAGGGACCATGAGCGATCATGAGCAATTCTAGTAACCATGTGAATTGGGGAACCCATAAAAAATAATGCCAGAAAAAAAAAAAAGAAAAAAAAAATATATATATATATCACCATGTCAGCCTGTGGCTGGTTTTGGCACAATGCCTTCATAGATAGCATTAAGGAAGTACAAAACTTAAATTCTCAAACACAGGTTGTGCAATCTGTCCAAAGTTACACAATCCTCACACGAATGTCCATTATGGAGAACCAACACCAAGTTACAAAGTTACACAATGATGATAATCAATAAGGAGTTTTAATCAAACAATGTGTGAATGAATGCACATGCGTGCGCATGTGCATTAATTCATGTGTGATTCCACGAGTAATGAATCTTACCTCAGTCCCTCAGTAGCATGCTGTATGGGTTGTGCAGAGGGTTGGCAAAGTAATTATGTACAGTAGCACTGGATAATGTAATGTTTTGTATCATCAAGTGATTTATTATGTATCACCAACAATGCACACGCACGCACACATGTGTATGCATGCACACCGTTTTTTATTATATTATATATATTAAATCTTTCATATATATATATATTTTTTTAATTTTCTGTGTGTGTGTGTGTGTGTGTGTGTGTGTGTGTGTGGGGGGGGGGGGGGGGGGGGAGTAGGGGGTTGGAAGTACATCAGGACACCTCCCAAAACCTCTCTGCTGGTCCTGAGGCTCTAACATTGTAACTTCATGTTAGTTCTAGTGAACTGGAGTGGGTTTACAGGGTTCCCCAAAACCTTGAAAAAAACAGCAACATTTGAAACGTTTGTTTTCTTTTAATCGAGCCCTTTCCCATAACCCATTTTTACCTGAGATCAGTTTCTAAAAATGTCTTCTACATCCTGACAGTTTTCTGAAAAAGCTATGTTTCTATGTCAGTCGTTTTTCGATTTTTCAAAAATATATCACCATGTCAGCCTGTGGCTGGTTTTGGCACAATGCCTTCATAGATAGCATTAAGGAAGTACAAAACTTAAATTCTCAAACACAGGTTGTGCAAACCCCCCCCCCCCCCCCCCCCCCCCCCCCCCCCCCCATACAAACGGAAGCTAGAGGTGACCACAGTTTATCTGTAGCTTCAACATCTGTCCAAAGTTACACAATCCTCACTCCTTTACCTGAGATCAGATTCTAAAAATGTCTTCTACATCCTGACAGTTTTCTGAAAAAGCTATGTTTCTATGTCAGTCGTTCTTCGATTTTTCGAAAATAGCAGACCTACAAGCTTGTAGCGCGCCACCTATGAGCTTGTAGATCTGCTATTTTTCAATAGCTAAAGAATAACATAATCCTAACACCAAAAGGGGTTCCCGCCCAGAATTGGTTAATTGTCCTTCTCCCATAACCAATCCACCAGCCGCCCACTTTCTATTAGAGAGAATGGTTGCCATCTGTTCTTATCGCAACGCAGCTGCAACTTAGACTGCACTTTCATAGTAGTAAATTAATGGTCCTATAAGTATTCAATCAATCAATCAATGAATCAGCAACTAAAGTTGTCAAATAACTGTAGTGGAGTAAAAAGTATTTGCCTCTGAGGTACAAGTGGAGTAGAAGTTTAAAGTATCAACAAATGTACAGTAGTGAGTGTGTGACAGTGTGAGGAATATTGCAGATGGTCAGATTGCAAAAAAAACAGAAACACTAGAAAATATAGCCTACTGTATATTTTCAATGTTTTTGTTTACTTGATTTTTATAGAAACACTGAATCATGTTCAAGGTATTAAATACAGCTGTGGAAAGTAACTAAGTACAGTACAGCCCATGTACAGTATTGTACTTAAATCTGGTTATGTACATCATCTACTTATAGATACAATACTTCACTAATATACAATTAAATCTGGTGCTGTACATTATCAGCATGTGACTGCAGCTTGTTCCTGTTCGCAGACGACTCAGCACTGCTGGTCTTGGACAGGAACAAACTGCAGGTTGAAAAGACCCTCAGCTCTGAACTCGGTAGAATCTGCACCTGGCTCACTGATAACAAACTATCCTTACACCTGGGAAAAACTGAATCCATTCTCTTCGGATCAAATAGTAATCTCAGCAAGGCAGATGGCTTCTTGGTTAGAGTGGGTGACAACATTATCACACGAAAAGATGAAATTACCTACCTAGGTTCCATCCTGGAGGCCAATCTTTCCGGTGATAAAATGGCCACCAACGTAATCAAAAAAGTCAATCAAAGAACAAGATTCCTTTACAGGATCTCCTCACTGGTCAACAAAAACACCTTGAAGACCTTAACAGGAGCCCTCGTACAAGGTTTCTTTGACTATGCATCCACCTCTTGGTACCACAGCACCTCAAAGGCCCTTAAAACAAGGCTCCAGACCTCCCAAAACAAACTGGTCAGGCTCCTACTTGGCCTCACCCCCCGAACCCACCTCACCCCTGCCCACTTTGACAGGCTGGGATGGCTTATGGTCGACGACAGAGTACAGCATCTTGCAATGGGTCTGGTCCACAAGATTCGATACACCACTAAGATACCCATGTACCTGTCTAAATACTTCCTTAATGTAAACGACACCAGAGGGAGTGCAACAAACCATGTACAACCCAGATTCGGCTCAAACAAGGGACTCACTTGAATGAATGCATTCCACCAAAGATCCCTCACATATTATTTATTGACACTTTTATTTTGTAATGTTTTGTGCAATAGATCGTTTTGGGAGCATATGTGTTATTTTTTTTTAAGTCCTCACTCCTTCCTGCTGTGATGTCATCCACCTGCGTTTGCTTCCACCTCTCTCTCTCTCTTGCTTGAAGCCAGACATATCATTGGTCCGATATCTCAAACCCTAACCCTAACCTCCCACGGGGCAGCAGCACACCTAAACCCAACCTTAACCCTCTCCCAACCCTTAAAGGCCTATTCATAGTCTGGATTTTCGGTGGTAAGGTGACCACCGCTCCGGTGGTGAGCTGACCACCGGAGCTGAAATAACGTTGAGCGGTGGTGAGTAAAAACAGAGAGAAGGGCTGGAGCGGTGGCGGTGGTTTGCTCTTCACCGCGGCTCGTGACGTCATGTTGTAGTTCGGTGGTCATCCCACCACCGTAAATCCAGACTATGTATGAGCCTTAAACCTATCTCACAGCCCTTCCCCGCCCCCTTTCTAGACCTAGTGGTGTTGACGTGACGTCACTCCATAGACTTTACATGTTAAAAGACCTACATTCAGAAGCCATAAACAACGCATAAACGTTATTCTATTTGGTTTAGAGGTCTTAACATCTTGTTTTCTCCATAATAATATTGGTCTTTTACATTTTAACATTTGGAAACAGCCTTAAATGGTGCAGAGAAAGCAGGTAGGTCTGGTCCATAGTCTTACTCACGCCCATTCCTCCTTGTCCAAATCTCACAAAAATCGGCACACATGATCTCCGGACCTATCCGATTAAAACACCAACTGCAGAATGCACACAATGCATCGTGACGCATTGTGAGCTTGTAGATCAGCTATTTTCAAATGGTCGAAATGTACTGTATAGGGTTTAAGTGGTTACAGTAATGTATGTTTTTCTAATCAAAATGTAAATCTCCAAAGTAACTAGTAACTAAAGTTTTCAAATAATTGTGGTGGAGTAAAAGTACAAATGTTGGCTCTGAGATGTAGTGGAGTAGATGTAAATGTATTGGAAATTGGAATACAGTCAATTAAAGTACAAATACCTCAAAATTATGCTCAAGTACAGTATTTGAGTAAATGTACTTAGTTACTTTTAACAGCAGGAGGATGAGTTAACAAAACGTCAACAAAGTATATGACCAAGCTGTCCGTCTGATGACAAAAAAAGATTAGGAAAGAAAGGAGAAGTGGTCAATGTTATCTGTTATCTGTTGTCCAGATCATATCTCACACCAGGGCTGCAGGGCTGAATCATTCAGGCGGCGGTAGTCAAGTCACACGCCCAGCCAGGCCACCCTATCCATATATACCCACACGCGTGTACGTATATCGGGTGCAGGTCTTTTTTTTCCGACAGCATATTGATCCGAAACCTCAATCATAACCTAACCCTAACCGCAAGCACGGGAGCAGCGCATGTCGGACCATCGCTTTTTCGCATCGCAGCGAATGTCCCCCCGCTGCGGATGGGATCGTTGCCCCGTCGGCTTGAATGTCCCCCCGCTGCGGATGGGATCGTTGCCCCGTCGGCTTGAATGTCCCCCCCGCTGCGGATGGGATCGTTGCCCCGTCGGCTAGAATGCTGTCGGGGAAAAAAGGCCGCCTCCCCGTATATCACTCATTCTTGAGATGAGGGACAAAAGTGGAAAAAACATGTCCCACACATAAGAGCCTTATTTATGTTCAAAATAAATTAATTCGTAAAAACAAACAACAAACAAAGTTATACTGTATGTAATACAGTTGTGTATTCTTATGACATTAATTTAATTATATATTTTTTCATATTCCATCTGAATTAGTTAAAAGCAGGCTCTGTACCCGAAAATGCCTGTATTTAGCCTGTCCCCAGCAAGTGGTCACAATTTCAAACTGCCAAAAAACACTGTCACAATCACATAAAATATACACTAAATGAAAGTAGATTGTCAACAACATATATAGCAAACAATATACAGTTCATTTTAATTTATATTTTCCAATAAATATCTAATGTCAAACGTGTGTCCCACGTCTTAAATTAATCAGAAAATATTGTCGACAGATTTAGCCTGAAGACTCCTTTTCCAAGTCCTGTTTATATTTGTTGCAACAGTGGAGCACCTGGTCAACAAAATGGGGAGGCCCATGGAGGCTTGAGTTTTCACGAAAACGATTGAAACATATATAAGGCCGCCTTATTCACACACATTCACACACACAAAGGCAGACATTCTTTTCCTATTCTCATTTCTTGCTGGTGTGTTTTTTTTTATTTTTTCCCCCTTATTTATACATTTGTCTTCAGTTAAATTAAATACATTTTCTTCCTGGTTTCTGCCAGACAGCGACGATATATATTAAATGATAGTCTGATAAGACTCTAAACTTCTAAAGGCTCATTCATAGTCTGGATTTTCGGTGGTGAGGTGACCACCACTCCGGTGGTGAGGTGACCACCGGAGCTGACATAACGTTGAGCGGTGGTGAGTAAAAACGGAGAGAAGGGCTGGAGCGGTGGCGGTGGTTTTCGCTCTTCACCGCGGCTCAGTGACGTCATGTAGTAGTTCGGTGGTCACCTCACCACCGAAACGCATAAGAGATAAGTCTTATCACAATGGATAACGTGATGTCTGTCTGTCTGTCTGTCAGGGACCTCCAGAGGCTTGGGGAGCTGCAGACGGAGCTGGCCGGAGCGGCTGACTTCTGTGCAACCTACCTCCGCTGTCAGCTGCTGCTAATGAAGGTTTGATATGGCTCATACTATTATTATTATTATTATTATTATACGTAGTGCGCTGAATATAGGACGACTCTGGCTCAGGTTGCCATACATGTATTGCTGTACTTCAATATAATTTGATGAGAATTTCTTTTTTTTATGGAATATTTTACATTGGGTAAAATATACCCATGTTTAGTGATGGTTTGACAAAAAGGATGTTTAGCGTTCTAGGGTTCTGTGGAACATGTTTAATGTTTTTCGTCCTGTGGTCAGGCCTTACAGGAGAGGCTGTGGAACATGTTTAATGTTTTTCGTCCTGTGGTCAGGCCTTACAGGAGAGACTGTACATGTTTAATGTTTTTCTTCCTGTGGTCAGGCCTTACAGGAGAGACTGTACATGTTTAATGTTTTTCGTCCTGTGGTCAGGCCTTACAGGAGAGGCTGTGGAACATGGCCGTCCCTCTCTGCGTCAAGCGGAACGCCACAGGCACGACAGCAGCACGACAGGTCAGAGCAGCACAGTAGTGCTTCTTGTACTTAGGCATGTAACCATATATCGTAAACCCATTAAACACTTATTTTACTTTAAGTTTAGGCATGTAACCATACATCGTAAACTCATTAAACACTTATTTTACTTTAAGTTTAGGCATGTAACCATACATCGTAAACTCATTAAACACTTCTTTTACTTTAAGTTTAGGCATGTAACCATACATCGTAAACTCATTAAACACTTATTTTACTTTAAGTTTAGGCATGTAACCATACATCGTAAACCCATTAAACACTTATTTTACTTTAAGTTTAGGCATGTAACCATATATCGTAAACCCATTAAACACTTACTTTACTTTAAGTTTAGGCATGTAACCATACATCGTAAACTCATTAAACACTTATTTTACTTTAAGTTTAGGCATGTAACCATATATCGTAAACCCATTAAACACTTATTTTACTTTAAGTTTAGGCATGTAACCATATTATCGTAAACCCATTAAAAACTTTGACTGCCCACGTTAGTTGGAAATCAATACAGTACATTGCTGTGCCCAGCTATTGCAGCCTTAGGAGCCTTTTTCAAGGGAAAGAAATACCCTAGGCGCTTGACCGGATTATCGGAAATTAGCAAACGCCAACCAAATCTATTGCGGGAGGATTGCCTATCATCCCAGGCATGAATTATTTTAGTGCGACTAGCGACGGGACAGCAAGATTGTTTTTGCTTTTTTTTGTTGTTGCAAGTATTAACGTGTGTGTGTGTGTGTGTGTGTGTGTGTGTGTGTGTGTGCATGTGTAGATCCTGGAGGAGACGTATAAACTCGAGTTTATGTACGGCGGGTTGGAGAGCCGACAGGTGGCAACGATCCATCACGTTCGTCTCCAGGCCAAGGCGCTGCAGCTGATCCTTAACGCACGCACCAGACGAGGGTTGGTATTCAGTACTGTTTACTACTGTATGATGCTTACTGTACGCCCCAGACGAGGGTTGGTATTCAGTACTGTTTACTACTGTATGATCCTTAACACACGCACCAGACGAGGGTTGGTATTCAGTACTGTTTACTACTGTATGATGCTTACTGTACGCCCCAGACGAGGGTTGGTATTCAGTACTGTTTACTACTGTATGATGCTTACTGTACGCCCCAGACGAGGGTTGGTATTCAGTACTGTTTACTACTGTATGATGCTTACTGTACGCCCCAGACGAGGGTTGGTATTCAGTACTGTTTACTACTGTATGATGCTTACTGTACGCACCAGACGAGGGTTGGTATTCAGTACTGTTTACTACTGTATGATGCTTACTGTACGCCCCAGACGAGGGTTGGTATTCAGTACTGTTTACTACTGTATGATGCTTACTGTACGCCCCAGACGAGGGTTGGTATTCCGTACCAGTGCAGTTTTAGTCATAGTCTCTTGAATAGTTTTCATTTGGTTTTAGTCACATTACATCACTTAGTGTTAGTCTAGTTTTAGTCGACTGAATCTACAGTTGATTTTAGTCGACTAAAATGTGTTTTGGCGGGCCTCAATGCCGTCGTAATGACTGTTTTTACACTCGCTGAAAATAGCCGATCTACAAATAGTAGATGTGCTATTTTCAGCATGCAACCAAGTGTAAAATGACATATACTGGATCTCTTGTCCACTAGTCCCTTCCTAACATTTTTTGTCTAGTTTTTATTTGTTGATGAAATTGTCAGTATATTTATTCTCAGTTTTAGTCACCATAGCATACGAACATTTTTCATCTTAGTTTTAGTCAACGAAAACAAAACTGTTCAGTACTATATGATGCTTACTGTACACACCAGACGAGGGTTGGTGCTGTACATTGACGAGTTAAAAAAAAACATTTTCTGACACACACACACACACACACACACACACACACACACACACACACACACAAATGAGCGTTACTGGGGAAGGTCACGTGAATGAATAATCGTCATGCTTGTGTCTTTTCTCCAGGATGGACCCTCTCATCAGCAGCTGTGAGAGGTTTATGCAGGACGTGGAGTCTTTTCAAAGGTAACGTCTCTCTCAAACTGGAGCTCTTCTGGCGCCAAAACTATACATGGTAAATGGTGCGTTCATATAGCGCCTCTATCCAAGGCGCTTTACATAGATTGTGCATTCATTTACATTCACCCATTCATACACCGACGGCGGGGGAAACCATTCAAGGAACCAACCTGCACATCGGGAGCAATTAGGGGTTCAGAGTCTCGCTCAAGGACACTTCACTTCCAAACTATGGAATGAACTCACCGTTGCAATCAGAACTGCAGACTCTGGGGGCACGGTGGCACAGTTGGTAGTGCTGTCGCCTCACAGCTAGAAGGTCCTGGGTTCGATTCCCGCTGGGGACGCTGTGGGCACTGGCGGCGTGTTCCCTCCTCCGCGTCATCAGTGCCCATACCCGAGGCGGGGGTTGGCGAAAGGGCCTTTCTGTGTGGAGTTTGTATGTGTCCCCTAGGGTAGATACCCTCACAAAAACATGCAGTAATCCTGGTCTCTAAAACTACCTCCCCCTGACCAGCCGGGGCGCCTGATGGAGGGGAAAGGAACTGGTCGGAATAACGTGTCCCTTCCACGCACTACGTCCGGCCGGGGAAATTCCCCTCTGTCAGGTGAAAAGAAGCAGCTTGGACTCCTCATGCATAGAAGGAGGCATGAGGTCAGTCCGCTGCCCCCCCCCAGGTTGGCAGAGGAAGTGTAGCGCCCAGGATTACATTAGATAATTGGCACTGGGTGAAAAAGAAAACTGGGTTACAAAATCGTGGGATAAAAAAAAAAAAAAAAAAAAAAAGAACTGCAGACTCACTCCCCATCTTCCGCCGTAGTGTGAAAACCTGTAGCCCGTAGCACTTGCCCTATAGCCTCGAGGACTTTACAGGCCTACTTTACAGATTTGTTTATGTTTTTTATACTGCAATCATGTTTTCTGGATATTCTATATCTCATATACAATGTTTCATTTTAATGTATATAGGTAGAGGCCTCGTATAAGCCCCTTGGGCTTTTTTGCCTCAGCCTAGCACCCCTTACCCTTCTCATATTTATATGTTCACCGTGCTGTTTTTTATACTGTGCTGAATAAATAAATACAAATACAAAATACTACTGTACTTCTGTCATTTAGATGTATAGCATTGCATGTAGACATAGCACTCTAGTCTATAGTGTATACTTATTACTCATAACGTCACTGTACAGATATTCTACCTAACATACTACGGATGTTAGGTTCTTAGCTTCCTTATAGTGATAATGGATTTATTTATATAGCACATTTCTAGACAAAGTCACAAAGTGCTTTACATCAAAAGAGAACAACAAAAGACCAATCCATGCAATGGCAGGCATAGAAATATAATTAATAACAATACAATAATGACGGTTAAGAAAAGGCTTTAACATACGTAAAGGTGGGTTTTCAGGCGAGTTTTAAATGTGGATATTGATTTTGCAGAGTGTGGGGCCCTAGATGACCATTTCTATGTATTTGATCTATTATTACCATGTGGTGTTCTTGCTTACCGTAAATCGCTCTGGATTAAAAGCGTCTGCTAAATGCCTACATTGTAAATCTACGGCCAATACGTTTTACACTGGGCTAGTTACCGGTAAGAGCTGTTCTGTTTTCCATTGTCCAACCAGACGTGTTTTGTCTCCACCCTGCAGGTCCTTCGTGACGGAGCTGCCCCACCTCCAGGACAGCTTCGTGGAGAAGCTGTTGGAGGTGCTGCCCCGCCTGTCGTCCAGTAAGCCCGTGGAGCAGGTGAAGATCCTCCAGACCACGCTGAGACAGAGCGGTCTGCTGCACCTGCAGCTGCCCCAGCAGGTCAGTTACTGCCCCAGCAGGTCAGTTACTGAGGTCAGCTGCACCAGCAGGTCAGTTACTGAGGTCAGCTGCCCCAGCAGGTCAGTTACTGAGGTCAGCTGCACCAGCAGGTCAGTTACTGAGGTCAGCTGCCCCAGCAGGTCAGTTACTGCCCCAGCAGGTCAGTTACTGAGGTCAGCTTCCCCAGCAGGTCAGTTACTGAGGTCAGCTGCCCCAGCAGGTCAGTTACTGCCCCAGCAGGTCAGTTACTGAGGTCAGCTGCCCCAGCAGGTCAGTTACTGCCCCAGCAGGTCAGTTACTGAGGTCAGCTGCACCAGCAGGTCAGTTACTGAGGTCAGCTGCCCCAGCAGGTCAGTTACTGAGGTCAGCTTCCCCAGCAGGTCAGTTACTGAGGTCAGCTGCCCCAGCAGGTCAGTTACTGCCCCAGCAGGTCAGTTACTGAGGTCAGCTGCCCCAGCAGGTCAGTTACTGCCCCAGCAGGTCAGTTACTGAGGTCAGCTGCACCAGCAGGTCAGTTACTGAGGTCAGCTGCCCCAGCAGGTCAGTTACTGAGGTCAGCTGCACCAGCAGGTCAGTTACTGAGGTCAGCTGCCCCAGCAGGTCAGTTACTGCCCCAGCAGGTCAGTTACTGAGGTCAGCTGCCCCAGCAGGTCAGTTACTGCCCCAGCAGGTCAGTTACTGAGGTCAGCTGCACCAGCAGGTCAGTTACTGAGGTCAGCTGCACCAGCAGGTCAGTTACTGAGGTCAGCTGCCCCAGCAGGTCAGTTACTGAGGTCAGCTGCCCCAGCAGGTCAGTTACTGAGACAGAGTGCTCTGCTGCACCAACAGGTCAGTCGTGTTGCTGTGTTCAGATTAAGGCAGATGCAAATGCATACAGTCTACCATTCATTTCCAATGGGAGCCGGCAACATGAAGCTGTACGAAGAAAATCTGACGTTTGTAGCTGCTGTCCTAATGCCAGCAGATCCAGATCCTTTAGTTTACACTGTGTCCTAATGCATTGTCAACAGATCCAGTGTAGTTTACAGACTGTGTCCTAATGCCAGCAGATCCAGTGTAGTTCACACTGTGTCCTAATGCCAGCAGATCCAGTGTAGTTCACACTGTGTCCTAATGCCGACAGATCCAGTGTAGTTTACAGACTGTGTCCTAATGCCGACAGATCCAGTGTAGTTTACAGACTGTGTCCTCATGCCAACAGATCCAGTGTAGTTTACAGACTGTGTCCTAATGCCAACAGATCCAGTGTAGTTTACAGACTGTGTCCTAATGCCGACCGATCCAGTGTAGTTTACAGACTGTGTCCTAATGCCAACAGATCCAGTGTAGTTTACAGACTGTGTCCTAATGCCAACAGATCCAGTGTAGTTTACAGACTGTGTCCTAATGCCAACAGATCCAGTGTAGTTTACAGACTGTGTCCTAATGCCAACAGATCCAGTGTAGTTTACAGACTGTGTCCTAATGCCAACAGATCCAGTGTAGTTTACAGACTGTGTCCTAATGCCGACAGATCCAGTGTAGTTTACAGACTGTGTCCTAATGCCAACAGATCCAGTGTAGTTTACACTGTGTCCTAATGCCAACAGATCCAGTGTAGTTTACATACTGTGTCCTAATGCCAACAGATCCAGTGTAGTTTACATACTGTGTCCTAATGCCAACAGATCCAGTGTAGTTTACAGACTGTGTCCTAATGCCAACAGATCCAGTGTAGTTCACACTGTGTCCTAATGCCAACAGATCCAGTGTAGTTTACATACTGTGTCCTAATGCCAACAGATCCAGTGTAGTTTACAGACTGTGTCCTAATGCCAACAGATCCAGTGTAGTTTACAGACTGTGTCCTAATGCCAACAGATCCAGTGTAGTTTACAGACTGTGTCTTAATGCCAACAGATCCAGCGGGCGACGGCGACCATCATCGAGCCAACGGGGGAGTCTGACAACCCCCTGAAGTTCATCAGTGGCCTGGTGGTGGCGCTAGACATCGACGCAACGCTGGAACACATGCAGGACCCGCAGAACACTGTTAAAGTCCAGGTAGGTTTATTTAACCCTTTAATAAACCCCCAGAACACTGTTAAAGTCCAGGTAGGTTTATTTAACCCTTTAATAAACCCCCAGAACACTGTTAAAGTCCAGGTAGGTTCCTTTAACCCTTTAATAAACCCCCAGAACACTGTTAAAGTCCAGGTAGGTTCCTTTAACCCTTTAATAAACCCCCAGAACACTGTTAAAGTCCAGGTCAGTCTGCATATGAAGTTATGAACCAGTTATAACCGGGAACAAGCAATTAGTTATTTTTGATTTTTTGATATACTGTGAGTGTGTGTGTTCTATATCTAAAATTAACCTGCATCGTAATGCACTAGTCTGTCATTTACAGTAGCATGTTTAAACACACCTCTCTGTGTCCCTAGGTTCTGTATCTGGACTACATTTACAGTAGCATGTTTAAACACACCCCTTCTGTGTCCGTAGGTTCTGTATCTGGACTACATTTACAGTAGCATGTTTAAACACACCCCTTCTGTGTCCGTAGGTTCTGTATCTGGACTACATTTACAGTAGCATGTTTAAACACACCCCTTCTGTGTCCGTAGGTTCTGTATCTGGACTACATTTACAGTAGCATGTTTAAACACACCCCTTCTGTGTCCGTAGGTTCTGTATCTGGACTACATTTACAGTAGCATGTTTAAACACACCCCTTCTGTGTCCCTAGGTTCTGTATCTGGACTACATTTACAGTAGCATGTTTAAACACACCTCTCTGTGTCCGTAGGTTCTGTATCCAGACGGGCAGTCTCACGTCATCCAACCCAAACCCGGAGACTTCAGGAAGCCTGGACCCAACCGACACAGACTGATCACACAGGTGTACCTGTCACACACCGCTTGGACAGGTCTGTACACACACACACACACACACACACACACATGCACGCGCGTGCGTGGTGACATGTTCTGAGCTTGTATTGTCGATCTGCCATTCCTGGTGTGCGACTTCAGCACACAACTAGGTATATGAAAACAGGGAGTCATGTGAACAAAAACATTACATTGTTGTCGTGTTTCGACCTAGACGGTCTTCGTCAGGGTCTATCTAACATTTTGGCTAATCGGTCAGAGATGCACACGCAGATTAGACACACCAACGGACCGCTATGCGGACACAACGGTCGGACAAGCGGTCAAAGATTTGCTGCTCCCGTGCTTGCGGTTTGGTTCGCCATCTTTGTTGAAGCAGAGTCTGGGCAATTATGTCAATAAGGACAAATGGCAGTACAAGAGAAATAATAGTCCGCAACACTGGTAAGGAATAACTCAGCTCCACTGGTTTATTAATTCAACATTTCAATCACTGGGATCTTCTTCAGGAAGATCCCAGTCACACCTAAATACAGCCATGTGATGTTCCAGTCATGTCCGTAATTTACGTCATCATCATGTCATTTGAATGACCGTTCATGTTGTGAACACAACATGAACCGTTCATTTGGTGACCAGCACCAAATGAACAATAAACGTAAATTGTTGGTCAAACATGAGAGAAGAAAACATGGGAGAAAGATGAGAGAAAAATGTTTAGGGTGTCATGTGATCGCTAAAACAATATATATAGCGGTGGTCTGCGTTCTTTCACATGCGCTCAGCAGCTCTGCTTAGTAGTAGCTGGTAATGAGCGCCCGCGGGCTTACTCACGTTGTAATACAGCGTGTCTGTATCTGTATTTAATGTGTGTCTGTGTCTGTATTTAATACAGACACAGAGCCGCCTCGCTGGTCTAGTGGTCTAGGCATAAGACTTTGAATCCATACCTCACAAGTTCAAATCCCACTGCTACCACTGTTTTTCCAACAACCACAAACTACTTTTTTGGACAATAAGGTAGATTTTGTGAGGTTAGGTTTAGGCCTAGTTTTCGTGAGGTTAAAGGTTAGGTTTAGGCCTAGTTTTTGTGAGGTTAGGGTTACATTTACTTGCGTGCGGTGAAGATGAACACAGCAGAGCGCTCCCTACGCCATCACTGACAACCAATCACAAGTCGATGTTTGGACTCTGCACCTATGAACACAATATTCGCCTCCTGGACAGCTTCACTTCCTGGTCGGTCATTTTTGGAAGTTTCAATGAGGAACAACGGTGGATAGACACGGCCGTTTGAGTCGCGTTTCTATTTTCGTTGACACCCAGTGAGAGGAACTGTAATTTTGGACGTGTAGTGGACATAAACATTTTGTGACTACCGGTACTTAAAAGGTAAGACAAAAAAACAGAAAATCACGTCTGGCACTGGGTGAATGTAAC
Source organism: Protomyctophum bolini (assembly GCF_963924005.1). NCBI lineage: Eukaryota > Metazoa > Chordata > Actinopteri > Myctophiformes > Myctophidae > Protomyctophum > Protomyctophum bolini. Next base: position 7,709,419 of record NC_137870.1, read on the forward strand.
GGTTATTGAGTCACTGGCACTGGGTGTGTTAAACGGTTATTTAGGCATAGAATGGTAATCCCAATTATTGGTACATTTTTTGGGGGGTGTAAAAGCTGTATACCATATACTGTACAATATCATATATCATATACTGTACAATAAATATCACAACATATACTGTACAATATCAAGTGGTACATAAATTAGGGTCAACATTATTTATCAGATTAGATTTCTTTGATGAGATTCAGCCTCTCAGACCCAAAACAAATGTGTTGTCCTGGATAAGATGTTGTATTGGTGTTGGTACCACTAGGAGACATAACAGGCTAATGTTGATTCTTCAAATACTTCAAATATATGTGACCAGATTTGACTGAGAGCCTGCCATCGCGCAACCTCCAGCTTTTCACCTGACAATTCTTTATTATTAATTAATGTATTAATTTTTTTAATCCAAAATGAGTTTATAGCACTGGCAGACTCTTCACATACTAGACTCATGTCTGAAATAAGTGTCAGAGCTGAAATCGACATGCAAATATGAAATAAATGCTTAAACATGTAGCTATAGGTGTAATGTTAATGTTAGGTGAGTCCACAGAAGTGAACCTTAATGTCAAGCCTGTTTTGTCAAATCGCTGTTTCTCTGCAAGACATTACTCTATATGGCATATCTCAAAAACTGGTGGGTCAAACTGAACGACCTATATGTCAATTTGAAGCTATGATTCCCTGCTTTCATATGAAAGATCCAATGGCAGTCCCTCAGTCAAATTTGGCCACACATTATCATGATATATTCTTGGTTCATCTGTCATCATGTGACCTCCTCCCTCCTTCTCTCTCGTCCTTTCATTCTCAGAGCCGAGTCAGATCGAGGTGAGGCTCCTCCTGGCCTACAGCACCTCCTCCTCCTCCTCCTCCTCGTCCAAACCAGGCTGGGGCGACAGCACCGACAGCCTCCCGCCACCGGAGGGCACCATAGAAGGCACCATCCCCTTCAGCAAGCCGGTCAAAGTGTTCATCCATCCCAAACCCGCCAGACGCTAGTTAGTTGTTACATAACGAGACATTTTCTTTTTTACATTTCTCAGTCTGCCTGGTCTAGACGCTGTAGACAGAGTTCCTATGTTATTTAGGTGTGTCCCAGTAGCTACCCTCAATCAGTCCCACTGGTTTTTCCCTAGTGGGACTGATTGAGGGTAGCTACTGGGATGTAAGTCGGGACTTGGTCACTCCCGGCTGGGTCGCCTGAGTGAGGGGTGTGATGTTGGGAGACCTGAAACCCCGTTGACCTCAGGATAAATCACTGAGGATACGTCCCAGGTGCATCCATGCCATGTTTTTTAGTTATAAAGTAGGTGTGAGCGAAACATTTTTTTTTTTTTGGAGGGGAAACAATAAAAAAATCCAGATATAATTGGTTCGTGTTATGTTTTGAGACACAATGATCACACTTTGTATGTGCAGTATTATTAAACTATGGTTTTGGATTCAAGTAATTTCGTTTACTTGAGACATTATTTTTCTTGCTTTGATGTTTTGTATCTAGAGCTCCTTGAATGAATGGTTCCTATACTTCAGTCAGGACAACTCAAGAATGGATGGAATATATATATATATTGAATATAAAATGAGCAATATATTTATTATGGTTTGGCGATGAATTGGATCTGCTTTTTAGGTACTCTGATCAAGCGCATCAGCCACAACCATAGGGATTCCGAATCCCCCGTACCTAAACAGCAGATCCAAAACGACAGGTGGTAGCTGGGGTGGAGGAGGGTGAGGCAGGTGGTAGCTGGGGTGGAGGAGGGTGAGGCAGGTGGTAGCTAGGGTGGAGGAGGGTGAGCAGCAACAGTTTAAGCAGGCAGCAGCGCAGCAGTATCAGTGTGTGCAGCACCAAGTAAGCAAGCAGATTGAGCAGTACAACCTTCCAGTTTAAATTGCCAGTATGAATATGTGATGAGTGTGATTGGATGAAGTGAATCATGTGAATGAGAACGTGATGCTGATGTGGCCCAATTAACGGCCGGCAGAAACTGCACTGAGTTTCAGGGCCGGATTTAGCCAGCCCCACTAAGGTGGGCAGACATAACTTGGGGTGTCAAACCCCAGAACATGTCTTCATGTGTTTAGACACAGTGGTCAGGTCTGTTTCGTTTGGACAACATAACTTGGCCAACTTTGGCTTTGCAACAATGAGTTCCCTTTTCAGAGTTGCGTAGTCTGTTCCAGTTCCAGTAAGAGCATGCAAAGGCTCCAACAAGGTGGAGTCTAGAAATCTCTCAGAATAGGGTACAAGGCTTGATATGGTATGATATGATATGATACTATTGACATACTTTTGACTCCACTACCTATCTAAGCCTTATATTTCCAATAGTGAAACTAGCAGATCAACAAACTCGCAGTTTCTTTTTTAACGTCTACATTTTAATATAGACAGAGTTTTAAAGGCCTGCGCACTTACATTATTGTAAAAGAAAGCACTCCAGTACTTCAACTCACGTACACATTTGACAGATAATATTCCACTTGAGTCGTACTTTGACTCAAGTACTGGGGTTGGTTTGTTGTTGTTCATCCATGTCGATGTATTTGTTATAGATTTCTCATTTGCCAAGATGACCAAGTTATTTTTTCTTTCGTGCAACATGGTGCAACGGTATAGGGGGTTAGGACACGTGCCAGTGTGGAGAAGGAACTCTCACATGAAGCTGAAGACACCAATTACAAGGGCTGTCACATACAACTTGTGCAACACAGGAAATGCTTTCTCGTATGTCTTCATGTGTTTAGACACAGTGGCCAGGTCAGTTTCGTTTTGGACAACATGACTTGGCCAACATTGGCTTTGCAACAATGAGTTCCCTTTTCAGAGTTGCGTAGTCTGTTCCAGTTCCAGTAAGAGCATGCAAAGGCTCCAACTAGGTGGAGTCTAGAAATCTCTCAGAATAGGGTACAAGGCTTGATATGGCTGTCATTAGGTCTAAATTCTTCTTTGAGAATCTGTTTTCCATTTCTGAAATGGCCCTGTCGAGGATGCTGAGCAAGGATCTTTTGAGAGACTGAGAGGGGGTGATGGTGGGGTTATCAGTATCTGTATAGCTGGAAGCCCTTCAAGGACCTCTGGGGATATTATTGCTTATAGCAGCTTTAAGTAAAAGTAGCAATACTGCAACATATAAATATTCTGTTAGAACTAAAAGTGTGGAATTCAAAATGTACTTACAGTAGGCCTACCAAAAGTAAAAGTACTCATTGTGCAGAATGTCCCCTTTCCAGATGTATAATAATCTTTTGAAAATAGCAAATCTACAAGCTCACAATCCGTCGCATCGTGACACATGGTGAGGTTGTAGATTGGCTATTTTCAAATGCCCAAAATGTATATAGGGCTGAAGTGGGTAATGTATGTTTTGTAATAATAATCTAAATCTACAAAGTAACTAGTAACTAAAGTTTTCAAATAAATAGTGTGAGTAAAAGTACAATATATATAGTACAAAGAATCCTGCAGAGTCAGCTTTTGAATATTTTGTCTGTATCTCTGCAAGAACCATGCTGGCTTCATTTTGAATACCCTTAGATGTGTATGTACTCTATATTGTTATTCATGCTCTTAGCAATAGCAGCTAGCTTCTTATCCTTCGCTAAGGTGTACTCAAATAATTTAAAAAAAGACCAGAAGCAATGTCATCATGATCATCATCAGCATCGCTGTGGTGAGTGTGGTCACGTAAGGTTTCTTTTGTTCTACGGAGCCCCAACTCGTTAACACAGAGAAACTTAATAACATCTCCAATGCTTTTACCATAGTGCCGGTTCTTTTCAAGTGCTGTACCTACCGGCATACTATCAACTGTCGCCCCGGTCGCCTCTCTGGACCAGGTCGCTGTAGCCTGTATATGATTGTGGCTGGATACATGTTTCTGCGGGAGGCATACTATGATCCGACGGAGCAATGCTCCGACGCGCATTGGTCCGAGGGTTGGGGTTAGGTTTAGGTGTGCTGCCCCGTGCTCGCGGTTATGGTTAGGGTGAGGGTTTGGGGTAGGTAGTCGATGGGACCAATGGATCGGACCTAAGGCATGCACTCTGTTACTGCAGTCCCCTTCCATTTTCGAGTGCCGCTTTCCAGTTAGTGTAACCACGCACGGTAAAACCCACCCTCAAAATCAAAGATTCAGGCTTGGGAATTACAGTTGGCGATCAAAAAGTGAGCATATTATTATATGCCGATGACATAGTCTTACTTTCTGAACAGGAGAACGATCTGCAGTTAATGCTGAATATTGTCGCAGACTGGTGCTGGAAATGGAGACTGGAAGCAAACCAGGACAAAACCCAAATAGTACACTTCAGACAGAAAGCAATACACAGAAGTCTTATACTGATCAGTACAAGTATCTTGGATTGACCTTAGATGAGCACATGACATTTAATGATGCTGTCAATATCCTAGCTCAGTCAGCGGGCAGGGCACTAGGCTCTGTCATGAACAAAGTTAAACACTGTGGACGTTTAGGATTCAATGCTTACACACAACTTTACGAATCAGGCGTATGTCCGGTGTCTGACTATGCTTCTGGTGTTTGGGGTTGCCGAGAATATGCGAGCTGTAACAACGTGCACCATAGAGCTATTAGATCCTTTCTGGGAGTCCATAAACTGACTCCATTGCTAGCAATTAACGGGGATATGGGATGGGAACCTCCAAGCATCAGACACAAATGCGAAATGATACGGCTATGGAATAGACTTGTGAAGATGTCTGAGGAGAGACTCACCAAAAAGATCTTTAACTGGGATCTTAGAGGTGGTCACCCCTGGACAAATGAACTGAGAAGTTTACTTTATTCAAATGATTTGTTTTTTATTTTTCAAAATAGATTACAATGTAATGTCCAACAAATTAGAAATACAATGTTCTCCAGGTACAAAGAAAACTGGTGTAGGGACCTATGGTACAAGCCTAAGTTGCGAACCTACTGCCTTATAAAGGACATCTTCAGAAAGGGGATAGGGGGGGTGGGGGGTAATGACAGAGAGGGAGGGGGGGGGTAGGGGCAGATCATCACACACATTACAGTTGCATTGTGCAGGCACGAAATGACTTGGGTGGGGGTGGGGTTGGTTTTGGGTCTGAGACAGATAAAAAACACTGATTCTAACGCCACGCTTCTTTTGAAGGGCTGCCTTAGAGCAGGAAAAATATGTTCAGCCGGGCAGCAGGTGTGGGGGGGGGGGGTGTGGGTCGGAGCACGTCTCAGTTGAACAGCGCAACAGAGACCAGTGGTGCTGCCAGCAGCAACAGGCTAACGGCGGTGCTTGTAGCGCTGTTGCACAGGTCACCCTCACAGCAGCTCATAGAGGCTGACATGCCTGGAAGTTCTTCCGATGACAACACGCACAGGCTCTTTGAGACGCAGCCCTTCATGGTCATCTTATTGCCTCCGTATTCCACTGTGAACAGACATAAATCAAACTGTATTCTTAACGCTCCATGTCTTAGAGAAACAGAGTAATTATACAACAGGTCGTTTCGAGGAAGCAATCTGATTTGTTTTTGAGTGGTGCAACCACTCCAAGGAACAGCAATGTCCGTGTTCACCTATGTGCCTATGTGTTGGTTAATGAGCACCTATTAGCGAATATCTATAGTTATAATGAAATTGAGTTCAGGAAGGGATTGTGACATAATTTTTTTTGTAATTTCTGATTTCTTTTTTTTAGGTTTTCTGAGCTCAATTGCACCCAAAAAACCTGAACTTTTAACATTCAGTAATTGAGGTCACAAAACCTAAAATAAAGACGAAGAAATAATTTAAATTAATGTCATGAAACCTTTTAAGGGTAACTGTTACAGTCGAGGGTTGTGCTTTACGGTCATTAATGGCACTTCTTCTGCGCTGCTTACGGAAGGCGCCTGTCGGCTCGCCTAACGTTCCTGCAGCAACGCCGGCGTATCATTAACGGCGGTAAAGCACACCCTCTCGTGTAACATTGCTTTATTGAACGTTCTTCTGAGCTGAAGAATAATGTGAAATATTCGGCTAGACGGGAGAAGCGTCAGCGTGTGGTAGGCAATTTTTTTCTTGTGCCAACGGCTAATTCGGTCTGGCTTATTAGCTAGGCTAGTGGATCTGAACTCTGAAGCCCTAGAGTTGCTGTTGTTCAACCCAGATTCGGCACAAACAATGGACTAAATTGTTTTCGCTCTTATGCCACCAAATATGTGGAACGCCCTACCAACACACAGCGAAGACATGCGAATCCCTTGACTCCTTCAAAACCGCTCTCAAAGGGCACCTACGGACGGCTGCAATTCGAAACTGGCCCCCGTAAAATCTGAATCCCCCACCCACCCCTTTTCGCCCTCACTGTGTATGTTTCCTTTCCCTTTTTACCTCCTTACATGAGTTCCTGTTTTTTTATATAGAAGTGTCTATTTGTACGTCTCTAAATGTTCTGATGAATTGAAAAAGGTGGACCCTGTTGTAAACAAGTGTAATGCTTTATCAGTGTGTCGTCCACAGTAACAGTCTCTGTATTGAGTTGTGCTTTCATGTGAAATGTACCCATTCTGCAAACTGTTAATAAATACTTCAATCACTCAATCAATCAATCAATCAATACCTCTTGTGGAGACGCATCGATCCTCGTCACCAGAACATGACACGATGGAGGAGCAGTCTTTGCTGTTGCAGGTGTAGCACTTCTTACCGTTGAAGTAAGAAGGAGCGGGCAGGAGCTGTATAGGTTTTACATTACAGTATTACTGTATTACATACAAGAGCTGTATAGGTTTTACATTACAGTATTACTGTATTACATACAGGAGCTGTATAGGTTTTACATTTTAAAATGGTCACATACACCAATGTCTCTAACGGCGGTGCTTGTAGCGCTGTTGCACAGGTCACCCTCACAGCAGCTCATAGAGGCTGACATGCCTGGAAGTTCTTCCGATGACAACACGCACAGGCTCTTTGAGACGCAGCCCTTCATGGTCATCTTATTGCCTCCGTATTCCACTGTGAACAGACATAAATCAAACTGTATTCTTAACGCTCCATGTCTTAGAGAAACAGAGTAATTATACAACAGGTCGTTTCGAGGAAGCAATCTGATTTGTTTTTGAGTGGTGCAACCACTCCAAGGAACAGCAATGTCCGTGTTCACCTATGTGCCTATGTGTTGGTTAATGAGCACCTATTAGCGAATATCTATAGTTATAATGAAATTGAGTTCAGGAAGGGATTGTGACATAATTTTTTTTGTAATTTCTGATTTCTTTTTTTTAGGTTTTCTGAGCTCAATTGCACCCAAAAAACCTGAACTTTTAACATTCAGTAATTGAGGTCACAAAACCTAAAATAAAGACGAAGAAATAATTTAAATTAATGTCATGAAACCTTTTAAGGGTAACTGTTACAGTCGAGGGTTGTGCTTTACGGTCATTAATGGCACTTCTTCTGCGCTGCTTACGGAAGGCGCCTGTCGGCTCGCCTAACGTTCCTGCAGCAACGCCGGCGTATCATTAACGGCGGTAAAGCACACCCTCTCGTGTAACATTGCTTTATTGAACGTTCTTCTGAGCTGAAGAATAATGTGAAATATTCGGCTAGACGGGAGAAGCGTCAGCGTGTGGTAGGCAATTTTTTTCTTGTGCCAACGGCTAATTCGGTCTGGCTTATTAGCTAGGCTAGTGGATCTGAACTCTGAAGCCCTAGAGTTGCTGTTGTTCAACCCAGATTCGGCACAAACAATGGACTAAATTGTTTTCGCTCTTATGCCACCAAATATGTGGAACGCCCTACCAACACACAGCGAAGACATGCGAATCCCTTGACTCCTTCAAAACCGCTCTCAAAGGGCACCTACGGACGGCTGCAATTCGAAACTGGCCCCCGTAAAATCTGAATCCCCCACCCACCCCTTTTCGCCCTCACTGTGTATGTTTCCTTTCCCTTTTTACCTCCTTACATGAGTTCCTGTTTTTTTATATAGAAGTGTCTATTTGTACGTCTCTAAATGTTCTGATGAATTGAAAAAGGTGGACCCTGTTGTAAACAAGTGTAATGCTTTATCAGTGTGTCGTCCACAGTAACAGTCTCTGTATTGAGTTGTGCTTTCATGTGAAATGTACCCATTCTGCAAACTGTTAATAAATACTTCAATCACTCAATCAATCAATCAATCAATACCTCTTGTGGAGACGCATCGATCCTCGTCACCAGAACATGACACGATGGAGGAGCAGTCTTTGCTGTTGCAGGTGTAGCACTTCTTACCGTTGGGTAAGAAGGAGCGGGCAGGAGCTGTATAGGTTTTACATTACAGTATTACTGTATTACATACAAGAGCTGTATAGGTTTTACATTACAGTATTACTGTATTACATACAGGAGCTGTATAGGTTTTACATTTTAAAATGGTCACATACACCAATGTCTCTAGGTGATGTAAAACAAACAGTGCAAACACAAACATTAAACGCCATTAACAATAAAAAAGACAATATGACGTAATGAGGCACATTATGACGTACATTTTCCCTTCATTGTCAATGGCGTTTACAAAACAAACATTGAACTAAAGACAAACATTAAACCTGTATATAGGAGGGGCTAGCACCCCTCAAAAAGTGAGGACAGACAAGTAAAGTGAGGACACCAATTATGATTGGCCGTAATGTGATGGATGTATGACGATGTATGATGACAAGAGCGCCCCTCACTTCACACGGGGTGTGACTTTTCTATGTCCAGCTCCTAGTGGGCGTGTAAACACAAACTTTGTCATAAAACAAAAACATTAAAAGCCTGATAATGAATGGCCAGTTTTACATCATAGTGTAAAATTAAAAGCTGGATGTGATTGGCTGGAATGAGATGATTTATCTCAAGATAGGGCCCCTCACTTCACACAGGAGTGATTTTTTTTGAGGGGCCATATGCAGATTTTTTGCCCCACGTGTCTCAATATTTACCATTAACAATGAACGGAGAGATATGACGTCAATTAAAATGTAAACATCAAAACATTAAAACGCCATTGACATTGAAATGTAAACGAGCAAATCAGCTAACCAATCACAGGCATTCTGATTGGACAGTATGAGATGATGCATGATTGATGATGTACGATGTACTCTTAAATTAATCATCATCATGCATCATCCTTCACACGGGTTTGATTTAAAAAATATATATACAATCTTGAAATAAATTAAAAGTAATTCTCTTCTGGGTGTTTGTGGCACAATATCTTTTCAGACGGGCGTCTGTGTGCTGTAGGTACTTACGTGAGGGATACTGGTCATTGCAGAGGGCAGTGGAGCAGCACGTGCTGACAGTTTTTGCTCTAGTGATTCCTAAGTTCATAGAGCCAATGAGACCACAGGCGGCAGACCGCATGCAAGACTTCATTTTGAGATCCACGTCCATCCCACCTAAAAACAAACAACATATTTAGCCCTACATATTACCACTTAGTTAGGCTATGAAACACACAACCGGTAACCAGTGCTGCCTGCCACCCAAGCGTGGAATGCCCTGACCCCTTCCCTCAAAAAAATGAAGATTACGGCATCTTTTAAAACAGGCCTGAAAATCCATTTTCCAGCAGGCCTTTTAAGGGAGAAGAAATCCCTTAAATCCCTTAAACAGGTGATCAATTCAATCAATCAATCAATCAATCGATCAAACCCACTGCAAAATAATGTCTTAATAGTACTAGAAAGTGGCTTTTAAATGAAGGTTCTATTCATTGTAGCTCTTCTTCTTATAATCACATACCCACAGATGTCCTGGCTGTGACTGCACCACATTGCAGGGAAGCAGGACAGTCCCGCTGGGTTTCAGTGCAGGCTCCTGGGCCCCCCGAGATGCACTCGTAGCAGTTCAAGGCAGAGAGAGCTATAAGACAACATGTGGGCGACGTCATGGATAGAGGTTACGACTGAACTCTAATGTAAACTTTACACACATTGGAATTAGGACTTTCTGAACAATTTCTAACAATCATGAACACATTTCTCAAAAGATACAAATATGCTGTGAAAGCTGTTTGAGGAGACATCGAACAGAATGTGGGTGGAATGAATGAATGAATGAATGAATGAATGAATGAAAAATGTTAAACCCCAACATAGCATCCAAAAAACACTTACCTTTTGGGAAAAGCAGAACCCCAAGGATAACTGTGACTAGATGCATGTTGCTGTCCAAGTGAAGAACTGGCCAACGGTACAGCTTTTATACCTGTCTACAAATGGGGTAGACACACAATAGGTATACGCCCCTCAATAATAAGTTACAACCCAACTTTGCCTTTGCAACAATGAGTTCCCTTTTCAGAGTTGCGTAGTCTGTCCCAGTTCCAGTAAGAGCATGCAAAGGCTCCAACAAGGTGGAGTCTAGAAGTCTCTCAGAATAGGGTACAAGGCTTGATATGATATGATATGATACTATTGACATACTTTTGACTCCACTACCTATCTAAGCCTTATATTTCAAATAGTGAAACTAGCAGATCAACAAACTCGCAGTTTCTTTTTTAACGTCTACATTTTAATATAGACAGAGTTTTAAAGGCCTGCGCACTTACATTATTGTAAAATAAAGCACTCCAGTACTTCAACTCACGTACACATTTGACAGATAATATTCCACTTGAGTCGTACTTTGACTCAAGTACTGGGGTTGGTTGTTGTTGTTCATCCATGTCTATGTATTTGTTATAGATTTCTCATTTGCCAAGATGACCAAGTTATTTTTTCTTTCGTGCAACATGGTGCAACGGTATATGGGGTTAGGACACGTGCCAGTGTGGAGAAGGAACTCTCACATGAAGCTGAAGACACACCAATTACAAGGGCTGTCACATACAACTTGTGCAACACAGGAAATGCTTTCTCGTATGTCTTCCTGTGTTTAGACACAGTGGCCAGGTCTGTTTCGTTTGGACAACATAAATTGGCCAACATTGGCTTTGCAACAATGAGTTCCCTTTTCAGAAATTTATCTTTTTCTCTCATCACTCCATAACAATAATCAAAGGTTACATTTCCCTGGTCATCAGATTTTGCTCGACACTCGTAATCCTTTAAATATTGAGGTGGTCTCCTTTCTCTTTTTGGATAAGTTTTACTCTGGCTACTTTCACCTGCCTGAATGTCAACCAGATCACTCATCTCTGACTCTGCATCTTGTTTTTGTGTCTCTTTTGGGATTACCATGGTTTCCTTAACTTTAGGTAGATAGTTTACAGCCCCCCTTATACTGCAACCACCATCCTCCTCCATTTCTTGCTCGGTTTGTGTCTGACTCACAATGACACTCTTTTGAATGAACTTTACCAATCTGTGTTTAGCTACAAGTACTTTCCCTGTGTCAGGATAAAACACCAAATAAGCTGGGCTGCATTTGTCGTAGCCTACAAAGATAGCCTTTTCACATTGTGAATCCAACCTTTTCTTGTCTTGCTTGTATGCATAGCATGGGGACCCAAATGTTCTCATTCTCGAAAGGTTTGGCTTCTTTCCTGTCAGCATATAATATGGGGTCTGTCCTACACGCTTGTTGAAACACCTGTTTCGAATAACAGCAGCAGTCATTACTGCATATGTCCACAATTCTTTTGGTAAACTGCTTTCAATCAGCATGCATTTGGCCATTTCAAACAGTGTTCTCCTATTTATTTCAGCTCGGAGCTCAGAGCTCTCGAGCTATCGAAGTCTTATCTTTTTAGTTATTTATACAGTCCTTGATATAGTCTTTAGGGTATTTTACAGATAAATACCCATCATACACCTCTTGAGATTCATGATGGGTTTAAAACAAAATGACACTGAGGTCCTCTCACACTGAACGAAACAATACCTTAAAAATACATCACAAGTACATATACATTACATACACACTTAAGTGCAGTACTTGAGTAACGTACTGTATTTACTTATGCCTACATTGCACAGTTAGACAGGTCTCAAAACCACTATTTTAGCACACACACAGTCACACACACACACACACACACACACACACACACACACACACACACACACACACACACACAACACGGAGAGTGTCGTAGATTTAGAGAGAATAGACAGTTTTGTAAAAAAATTAAATAAAAAATATTTTTTTAGTTTAATTGTGGTTGTGGTGTCAACAATAACAACCTGAAGTATTGCTTCAGTCCAATGATGTTAAGGTCAGGAACACAGTTTTGCATTGAAAAGCCATATTGGTTGAATGATGGTGTTTAATTCTGGTCCATGGAGCAACACGCAAGTCATTAATTTGAGTGGCTGCGGTTACATGAGGGCTTTTTCATTCAGAATGAAAACTTCAGAATGAATTAATTCAGAAGTAATGTTTTTTGCTGCGTGTTTACATGGGAAAGGTCATTCCGAATGAGTGTTTTACATCATGGACAATACTTTTAAATCCCATTATTTCATTCCACATCAGGTTTGGGGCTGGGAAGGCTTCTGATTGGATAGGGGGCGGGGCGGATATGTTTACGTCCAGTGGTGGAAAGTACATTTACTTTAGTACTAAAGTACAATTTTTAGGTATTTCTACTTTACTTTCCAATTGTTTTACTTTTTACTACACTACATTTCAGTAAAACAAAATAATAATAATAATAGAAAAACACTTTTATGCCGTATTACTTCATATTTGATTTATCCTGTAGCCTATGAGAGGTTTCTAATATAATTTCTTAATATAATTAATCGCAAAACAAGAGCATAATATAGCCATACCAATTACATGGAAACAAGCATGCACAGAAAGACCAGAATGAACTTCAATCCGAATGAGTGTTTACATGAGTCCACAATTGTTTCAATAGGATTAGATCCAAGTTTAAATCAGATTGACCATTTTCATTCTGATTTAAGTTTTTGTAGGTGTTTACATGAGAACTTTTAATGGGATTTAACTTTTATTCTGAATGAAAAGGAGATTTAACTGTCCATGTAAACGTAGCCATTAGGCCTCATTTTACTGGACGATGGCAGAAAAACAAGGTGAGGCAAATGTATTTGTGTAGCACAGGGGTGCCCAAAAGGTAGATCGTGATCTACCAGTAGATCACAAAGGCTGTGCAGGTAGACCACATGACATGCCCCTGGCCTAAAATATAAATAATTTAAATTAAATAAAAAATTGTTCAAGTGGCATATGCCACTTGAATGAAGGTGACTTGATTGATTTACATCAAAAGGGGCCTGCCTCAAACCCACAATGCAATACTTTGTTTTTACGCCACATGCTGAAAGTGTATACCACCATAACATCTGGATTGTTAGTTTAACCGCAGCAGCCTTGCATCTTTATTGTTGGCATGTCTTAAAAATAGGGGAACATTCGGCAAAAACCAACATTCATCAGTCATCCAAAATGGAAGAACAAGAAAGCGGCATTGAAGGAAATGAAGGACACATGAAGTGAAACTATGCAAATATTAATATTCCATTACATGGGTGTTGTGTTGTCTGCATCATTCAGAATAACACAGCATTCCAGTCTTGCAAACGTACGTTATTAAAATCTTTATTCAACGTGAGTGGCATATTCAAAGAGGGTGCATAATGCAATTCATGCATGCATGCACACACTCACACACACACACACACACACACACACACACACACACACACACACACACTATAACTGATCTAACCTAATGGATAGATAGGCGGGTAAATATATGAAAAAAAAGCACCTTACCCTAAAAAAATTGTAACAAAAGGTTTCTCAACTGATTTATGTAGTATTAGGTGTCCTTAATAACATACTAAAAGTTTACCAAATTTGACCACCCGAAAGGTGTTATTTTCAAGATGGCGTCCAAGATGGCCTAAAAACCATTAAAATAGCCTAACTCCTTCATTATTCATCCTAGACAAGTACTTTTTGTGTCTAACCCTATGTTTTTGGGGTCTAGGAGTCCATTGAACTTGTCCAAATTGCAGAGATACAATAAGATAATTGTGAAATCCAATATTGTGTTTGTGACGGTTAAAACCCTCTGAAATAGTCACCGATTTCAAGTTAACTAAACTAAATATTTAATAAATATCTAAATATTTATATATATTTTTGGAATAAGGTTTCAAGATATCCTCAAAACACAACAAAACTAATAGTCACAATTTGCAGTAATTCAGAAGGTTGTGGCAGAGAATATTGTCAGTTGATAGACATTAGCCTACTCCTGATTGCAATATTGAAATATTATATATATTTGGATCTGTGGATAAAATTAGGCTCAAACTAAATAATTCATCTTTGACACCCACCCAAAACTAATCTATTGCATTATTTACTCTTAGTGCAGAGTAGTCAGAACCTAAGTCTCTACCGGGTGCAGAGGGGAGCATGATAGGTGGGGTTGGGTGAAGAGGTAAAGGGGGGTCCGGACTAGGGTTGGGATTTGTTAGGACTTTAACGGTTCCGGTTCCTAGCGGTTCCTAATATTATTTTTTCCCTTTTTTCTGACATATATTATGCTTATATTATAACTAACCTAACCAAGTACTTAATAAACACAAATTAAATTATTGTATTTGCACTTTACAATTATGAGTTGGCACTATTATTTAAACTTCACCACCACCAGCTAGCCGCCACGACAATATCATTGTTGAAATTTGTACTGTATATTAAATATACAGTACACATTGCAATAATGATTGTTGTGGTGACAAATTAATTTAATATAATTTTTTATTGTACTGTAGGCTATGATCCTGTGCTTTTTTCTGCAAACTGTTTATAAAGTAATCAATCTATGGAGGTATATGTATATGCACCTAAAAAAAGCAATTGAGTTGGTTATAAGTTGTAAAAATAAGTGCAGAGAAATTGATTTTTAGTTAACGTTATTCAGACAGAAAGACGTCGAGTCATAATAAAAAGCTCTGTAGAAAAGTAGTTTTTATTTTCTAACGTTATTCGTGTAGGCGTATTGATTTTGAGATGTTTCCTGGTGCAAGTTGCAACATCCTTTGCAGGAAACTATGGCATTGTGGTGACCCACATCTAGAGACTGCGAGAGACATTCACCCGAGGGCTATGGTGCCTTTAAGAGCACGGGGGAAACATGGAGGACTCAGTGCTTCCGGTTCCGGTGTTGTTGTTGTTCTCACTACATGAGTGTCTGTATTGTATGTGGAAGATCAGTAAACTCCTCTACACAAACTGGGTTTCCTGTCTCGCAGTTTCCTACTCCACAGCATCACATTTATTGCACTTTGCGAGTGTGGTTAACACTGTGGTTAAAGAGAGGGAAATGACTCTTGAGGCTGAGCACGCAAAGTGCAATAAATGCAATGCCATAGTTTCCTGCAAAGGATGTTGAAACTTGCACCAGTTGTATGTCTACATTGAGGAAACATCTCAAAATAAATACGCCTACATGAGTCACAAGATTAATCTACTCACTCATGTAGGTGGGGGTCACGGCATGCTGGGGAACGGAGTGTGGAGGAGGTAGAAACTAAGGAACTTAGCTTAGGCTGGGAGGAGTGTTCCTATATGTCGCCTGGCTTATAGTCCCACTGGTCCCATGTGGACCATGCTGGCTCTTACTCCCGAGATAGGACCTCTTGAGTTAGCCTAGGTAGTGAGGACAGTCTCCACTGATGGTGGTTATAAGACCTCCACATGTTGCAAGACTGTCAGAACTGTGTTCTTATGCATGCTGGTCCCAAATGGACCTCCTGCTGGCTCCTAGGTCTGAGCTATAGGCGCTTAGAGTGGGCATAGGTATACAGAAGGGTCAGACCCACATAGTGGTGGTTCTAAGACCTCCACGTGGTGCATGATTGTTTGTCAGGCAGACAGGGGTGTCCCTATGTCGGACTGGCTCACAGGAGAGTCTGACCATTAATATTACCCCCAGTGACTGATCATTATGGCGCAGAATACCCTCTCCCCTCTCCTCTAGAACAGCTACTGTAGTACGAAAATGCAAAAGGTGTAACACGAAATTAGGGGCGCCCACTGTATTTATATTGGCCACATGGCATCCTATGTTGTCATTTAGTGTGCCCTAAACAAACATTAAAGTCCATAGTCTTGGCTGCCACATGACTTAAAAAGCCATGCATTGGAAGGCAGCAATGCTTGTTTGTTGGATAGCAGCAGGGCTACAGCGTGGAGGGAGGTTAGATTGGGATTCTATGGGGAGACCGAGACTGGAGCCCAGGGCTCAAGGTTATTGCCAGCAGTACCAAACACAAAGTAAATGTGAAATTAATTTTACACACACAACTACTACAGTCTCGGGAATAAGAAGATGTCTGTGACAAGCATAACTGAACCCTATCCATGCCACACTCCACCACCTGCCTACCAAGATACATGTGTGATAGCTCTGGACTGACTTGCACACCCTCTAGTCTAGGCCCATGAGGGCTCATTGAGGGGCCATTTCTCTCCACTGTATCCCCACTGAGGAGTCCATCTTCCCCATAGACCAGACAAGTGGCCAATTGGTCCTACTGAGTGTGTTTGGTGCAAAGACACTCAGCGTTGTGAGCTTTTATAGATCGCCTATTTTCACAATGTTTGTCCCGGCCCACAGTTTGGGAACCACTACCCTATAGGGGACATATTTTTATTATTATTATTGCCAGACACCTTTACAAATAAAATAGTGCAGACATTTCTCTGTACATTTCTTCCATGATTTGTGTAATATTCCCAGTCTAATGGGTCTATCACTTGGCAGCCATGCTTTTACAAATGTCACATCATATGACAGTACCGCCCAGTAATAATGAATGTATTCCTCATTGTTATGGTATCAAAATAAATCTCCTGAAAGCTTCAACAGAATGTGAATGTTGTATAGGTGATGAATTCACCAATCCTGGGCATTACGGCATTATAGAAAAGGGTAATGTCCTATTACACTGTTATAACCTCATATGGATTCCTAGATAACCAAAACATAACCAACATTACTTTTCTAGGATGAATAATGGAGGAGTAATGGTATTTTAAGAACTGGCGGCGGCCATCTTGAAAAAACACATTTCGGGTGGTCAAACTTTGGTAAACTTTTAGTATGTTATTTAGGACACCTAATACTACATAAATCAGTTGAGAAACCTTTTGTTACAATTTTTTTTAGGGTCAAACCATATTTTTACCCGCCTAAGATGTCTAATGTTAAACCTAACCCTAAGCATAAAAACTTGGGGACACCAATTTTTGTGTTCATATTTGACACGCACTCGGGCCTGTCTAAGGTGCACTCACACACGCAAGCACACACACAGACACACTCCAAAGCCCCCACAGGTAGATTTTTAAACTATTTTCAGCAATGGGATAATATAATTTTTGGTGGGTAGATCAAGTAAAAAAAAGTGTGGGCACGCCTGGTGTAGCACATTTCAACAAGGCCATTCAAAGTGTTTTACATACAACATTAAGTATCAAGTGAGACAGAAAAAAACTTAACACAAATTAAATCATTATTAACTCAGCACACAAAGTTTGCCTCCAAAAATGTTTAAATTTAATCCGCAACACAGATTTGTATAGTGGGTGTCCTATATGCTTCATCTCTCTCTCTCTCTCTCAGCAAAGGGGCCCTTAATTGGACTGAAAAACATTGAAAGCGATTGTGACATTAAAAAAAAGTTTTTGTCATTTTTAGGAGATTAGCATCAAACTGAAGCCGTGAAACGGCTAGAGGTGCACCTATCGATCGGCCATCGATCGGGACAGTTTTCACTGACGATCGGTAATCGTCAATTTACCCGAACTGGGGAAACCGATCTTTAATACTTTTTAAGTGGTATAAAAGTCAATCCGATGTATAGTATAATATAGACATAGTCTTGTATCTTTGTGACAGGCCTATTCTCCTCTTCCTCCCCACACTCACACGGGGACAGTTTTGACGTGGGTTTGGAATTATAATAATTTTGGAAATATTCAAATTTTCCCCTTATACGCACAAGATCGGAACTCTGCCCGATCGTGAGAAAAACAAACGGTGATCGGGGCTCGGTCCTTGGAAAGAAAAAAAAATATATATATATATCGGAGCGCGTCTCAGTTGAACAGCGCAAAAGAGACCAGTGGTGCTGCCAGCAGCAACAGGCTAACGGCGGTGCTTGTAGCGCTGTTGCACAGGTCACCCTCACAGCAGCTCACTGAGGTTGACATCATCATGCCTGGAAGTTTTGCCACCGACGACACGCCGTCGCACATGTTCTTTGAGACGCAGCCCTTCAAGGTCATCTCACTGCCTCCGTCATTCACTGTGAACAGACATAAATCAAACTGTATTCTTAACGCTCCATGTCTTAGAGAAACAGAGTAATTATACAACAGGTCGTTTCGAGGAAGCAATCTGATTTGTTTTTTGAGTGGTGCAACCACTCCAAGGAACAGCAATGTCCGTGTTCACCTATGTGCCTATGTGTTGGTTAATGAGCACCTATTAGCGAATATCTATAGTTATAATGAAATTGAGTTCAGGAAGGGATTGTGACATAAAAAAAGTTTTTGTAATTTCTGTAATTCTTTTAGGTTTTCTGAGCTCAATTGCACCCAAAAAACCTGAACTTTTAACATTCAGTAGGTTTTCTGTGGTCTGGGGTTTTCTGGCTCAAACAAGTGTGATGTAAGAGCCAGCAAATCCCATATGTGACAATGGGATTTGCCAGCAGATGTCACTGTTTTCACAGTTTTGCCTGTTTTCATTGCAGCTCAAAAGGCTTCACAGACACAGAGAAAATCCACTGAATGCTCAAAGTTCAGGTTGTTTGGGTGTAATTGAGGTCATAAAACCTAAAATAAAGACGAAGAAATAATTTAAATTAATGTCATGAAACCTTTTAAGGATAACTGTAGTGCTTTAAGGTCATTAATGGCACTTTTTCTGCGCTCCTTACTGAAGGCGCCTGTCGGCTCGCCTATCGTTCCTGCAGCAACGCCGGCGTATCATTAACGGCGGTAAATCACACCCTCTCGTGTAACATTGCTTTATTGAACGTTCTTCTGAGCTGAAGAATAATGTGAAATATTCGGCTAGACGGGAGAAGCGTCAGCGTGTGGTAGGCAATTATTTTCTTGTGCCAACGGCTAATTCGGTCTAACTTATTAGCCAGGCTAGTGGATCTGAACTCTGAAGCCCTAGAGTTGCTGTTGTTCAACCCAGATTCGGCACAAACAAGGGACTAAATTGTTTTCGCTCCTATGCCACCAAATATGTGGAACGCCCTACCAACACATGTACAGCCATTATTAAGACATGCGAATCCCTTGACTCCTTCAAAACCGCTCTCAAAGGGCACCTACGGACGGCTGCAATTCGAAACTGGCCCCCGTAAAATCTGAATCCCCCACCCACCCCTTTTCGCCCTCACTGTGTATGTTTCCTTTCCCTTTTTACCTCCTTACATGAGTTCCTGTTTTTTTATATAGAAGTGTCTATTTGTACGTCTCTAAATGTTCTGATGAATTGAAAAAGGTGGACCCTGTTGTAAACAAGTGTAATGCTTTATCAGTGTGTCGTCCACAGTAACAGTCTCTGTATTGAGTTGTGCTTTCATGTGAAATGTACCCATTCTGCAAACTGTTAATAAATACTTCAATCACTCACTCAATCAATCAATCAATCAATCAATCAATCAATCACTCAATCAATACCTGAGGCTGAGACGCATCGATCCTCGTCACCAGAACATGGCAGGATGGAGGAGCAGTCTTTGCCGTCTAGGCAGGTGTAGCACTTCTTACCGTTGGGTACGGAGCTGGGAACTGTATAGGTTTTACATTACAGTATTACTGTATTACATACAGGAGCTGTATAGGTTTTACATTTTAAAATGGTCACATACACCAATGTCTCTAGGTGATGTAAAACAAACAGTGCAAACACAAACATTAAACGCCATTAACAATAAAAAAAGACAATATGACGTAATGAGGCACATTATGACGTACATTTTCCCTTCATTGTCAATGGCGTTTACAAAACAATTATGATTGGCCGAAATGTGATGGATGTATGACGATGTATGATGAGCGCCCCTCACTTCACACGGGGTGTGACTTTGCTATGTCCAGCTCCTAGTGGGCGTGGAAACACAAACTTTGTCATAAAACAAAAACATTAAAAGCCTGATAATGAATGGCCAGTTTTACATCATAGTGTAAAAAATTAAAACACGGGAGTGATTTTTTTTGAGGGGCCATATGCAGATTTTTTTCCCCACGTGTCTCAATATTTACCATTGACAATGAACGGAGAGATATGACGTCAATTAAAATGTAAACATCAAAACATTAAAACGCCATTGACATTGAAATGTAAACGAGCAAATCAGCTAACCAATCACAGGCAAAAGGCATTCTGATTGGCCAGTATGAGATGATGCATGATTGATGATGTACGATGTACTCTTAAATTAATCATCATCATGCACACGGGTGTGATTTAAAAAAAATATATACAATCTTGAAATAAATTAAAAGTAATTCTCTTCTGGGTGTTTGTGGCACAAGATCTTTTCAGACGGGCGTCTGTGTGCTGTAGGTACTTACGTGAGGGATACTGGTTATTGCAGAGGGCAGTGGAGCAGCACGTGCTGACAGCTGTTGTGCTACTGATTCCAAAGTCAACAGAGCCACTGAGACCACATTCGGCAGACGGCATGCAAGACTTCATTTTGACATCCACGTCCATCCCACCTAAAAACAAACAACATATTTAGCCCTACATATTACCACTTAGTTAGGCTATGAAACACACAACCGGTAACCAGTGCTGCCACCAAGGCCGGTTCTAAGAGGGGGCAAGGGTGGAAACGTGCATCCTGCCCACCCAATCAAAGATTATGGAGTGTGTGTGTGTGTGTGTGTGTGTGTGTGTGTGTGTGTGTGTGTGTGTGTGTGTGTGTGTGTGTGTGTGTGTGTGTGTGTGTGTGTGTGTGTGTGTGTGTGTGCAAACTACTGTAATGAAGTAATTGTTAATTTTATTAACTGTCCTACGTCAAACTGTGAATATCAGTGCATGGTCAAAGGACGGCAGTGAAGCAAGACTTTTATTGCAGTGAATGGAGTTGGCACGGACGATCATCTTTTAGGGAACTGTGTTGCTGTTGGACAGATTCATTTATACTGCATGAACAATATAAAAGCATGATTATCAAAAGGACAAAGGACACTGTACTTTAATCATCTGCAATAAAAGCCCTTTTATATTCACCGTTTGACGTGGACAGTCAATAAAAATGAACAATTTCTTGATTACAGTATTCCATAATACATTTGTTTTGGCCTCGCATTTTAACTTCCACCTCACTGAAGCGCTGGACAGACTATCAATTCAATTTATACACAGTATATTCTTTCCTTTTTCTTCTTTTTTCTCCATTCATTTATGATTTCTTACTTTTAATCAATGCTAAATATCTCTGTATTCCAATATTCCGGTAATCATTGCCATAGTGTGTTTATTTCAGTAGCAGGGGCCTCCCAGTCTCTCCACCAGGGTTGGTTCTGGAGGGGACAGGGGTGTGCAGACCCCACCGAAATGTGCGGTGCCCACCCAATCAAAAGTTATGGAGAATATTTATTTGTAGCCAATATAAAACATACCACAAAATATCAGTACCATTTATCAGTTCTGATTGGGTGGGCAGCATTTTTAGATAAATTGAACCCATCTGAACACTGTTTGCCAAGTGCTGTTAACCGACAGGAAGTGGCGTGCACATAAGACACTGGGTGGTACTAGAGCACCTGCCCTTTTCCCCTCTGGACAGCAATGTGCCCTTTTGAATGTTCGTTTTTTGTTATTTTTGTTTTGTACAGTATGTGGCCCATGGTGACATTGATCAATTCTGGATTAAAAGCTTCCAATATATTATTTATGCCCCAAAATCTATAAATCTCACACACTATTAAGGCAACCGGTGGTTCCACATGCTCCACAAGGTGCCCTTTTTTTCCCTTCACTTGAGCACCTGCCCCTCCATTTCGGGGGTTTATTACGCTATGCGGTGCGTGCGGGATGGACCCCCATATATTCGTCCTGCCCACCCTAGTGGGCCAGGCTACAGCCGGCCCTGGCTGCCACCCAAGCGTGGAATGCCCTGACCCCTTCCCTCAAAAAAATGCAGATTACGGCATCTTTTAAAACAGGCCTGAAAATCCATTTTCCAGCAGGCCTTTTAAGGGAGAAGAAATGATCCCTTTAACAGGTGATCAATTCAATCAATCAATCAATCAATCGATCAAACCCACTGCAAAATAATGTCTTAATAGTACTAGAAAGTGGCTTTTAAATGAAGGTTCTATTCATTGTAGCTCTTCTTCTTATAATCACATACCCGCAGATGTCCTGGCTGTGGCTGCACCACATTGCAGGGAAGCAGCACAGTCCCGCTGGGTTTCAGTGCAGGCTCCTGTGCCCCCCGGGATGCACTCGTAGCATTTCAAGGCAGAGAGAGCTATAAGACAACATGTGGGCGACGTCATGGATAGAGGTTACGACTGAACTCTAATGTAAACTTTACACACATTGGAATTAGGACTTTCTGAACAATTTCTAACAATCATGAACACATTTCTCAAAAGATACAAATATGCTGTGAAAGCTGTTTGAGGAGACATCGAACAGAATGTGGGTGGAATGAATGAATGAATGAATGAATGAATGAATGAAAAAAGAAAAAAGTTAAACCCCAACATAGCATCCAAAAAACACTTACCTTTTGGGAAAAGCAGAACCCCAAGGATAACTGTGACTAGATGCATGTTGCTGTCCATCTGAAGAACTGGGCAACGGTACAGCTTTTAATACCTGTCTACAGATGGGGTAGACACGCAATAATACGTTCTCCTTCCTGCCTGTAACTCCTCCTCCTATCGGGCAAATGTTATGATTTTCAATGTTACACTATACTGTACCTTGAACTGCCATCCTGTTTTATTGTTCTATGTGTAGGCTACTGCATGCCTTTTTACTGTGTTTCATGTTACCTGCCTGTGTTATGCCTTGCTGTAAACCAAAGGGAACAAACAAACAAATGAACCTGAACCTGAAGGGTGTGGCGTGTGTGTGTGTGTGTGTGTGTGTGTGTGTGTGTGTGTGTGTGTGTGTGTGTGTGTGTGTGTGTGTGTGTGTACATGTGTGTGTGTGTGTGTGTGTGTGTGTGTGTGTGTGTGTGTGTGTGTGTGTGTGTGTGTGTGTGTGTGTGTTAACCCATTCTGACCGGGCACCCATTTTGGTGTTAGCATCATGTTATGCTTTACCTATTGAAAAATAGCAGATCTACAAGCTCATATCGCGCCACCGAGTGGCGCGATACGAGCTTGTAGGTCTGCTATTTTTGAAAAATTCGAAGAACGACTGACATTTTTAGAATCTGATCTCAGGTCAGAATGGGTTCATCAGACCAGTGTGTGTCCAGTGGAAACCTCGTATGAATCTGATCTCAGGTCAGAATGGGTTAATGCTTTAGGTTTCCATTTCCTCAGAACTTCTACTGTAGGTGAAGCACATGTCCAGGTGGAGACAGAGCTTCACTTAAGTTTCGATACGAGTGTCATGCTGAAATAAACGGTAGACAATAGGCTATTGTGCAACCCGGATGTGTGCGAGCTAACGTCTCTAAACTTAATTCACGTTACTCTGCTGTACTGTACTGTACTGTACTGTCCACTTTATTGTACTGTACTGTACTGTACTGGCCACTTTACTCTGCTGTACTGTCCACTTTACTCTGCTGTACTGTACTGTACTGTAGTGTACTGTACTGGCCACTTTACTCTGCTGTACTGTAGGCTACTGTGGCCACTTTAAACTGTGCTGTACTGTACTGTACTGTACTGTACTGTACTGTACTGGCCACTATAGGTATTGCAGCTTTCCGTGCTCGGACATACACAGAGTAATAACACTGGTGTGAGAGGGAGGATGACTGATTTAAGCAGTCACACCTGGCCTGAGTCAAACTAGAACTGGACTCAGAGCTGGGTGTGGCTGTGCACCTGTTGTGCATGGACTTGATCAAGGTTAAATCAGTCATCTCAAGTGAAGAAACGTCAAGAATCTTCAGTGTGCATAAGCAACTTTTTTCATAATTAATGTCTATGTCACACAAAAGTAGTGTGGTTACAACTAGATAGATGGAGAACACTTGGACAGGCTTATAGAGAAACTCAGATCAACATAGAAAGTTTGATTAGTAGGAGTTTATTCATAATCGTGCAGAGTAAAATAGGAGCAGAGCCTTCGGCTGCATGGAGTCTCAAACTCCAAGGCCTTTTATACTATTCTGCCTGTCCTTGTTTTTGCCACTCTTGTTCTATTTCCTGCCAATTTGCTCTTTTCCCCATCGTGTACACGCTCTTCCGTAGTTTTTTCCCAATCTTTGGCACGATAATATCACTGTTATATGTTGTGTGTATTGCAGGTAACGTAATTCTGCTGTGTAATATTGCTGAGATTTATGGCTCTGCAGATGTCTATAGCTGGCTCAATTACAGGTCGTTTCGAGGAAGCAATCTGTTTGGTTGAAGTACAGTCGAGGGTTGTGCTTTACCCTCTTTAACCCATTTTGGGAGGGAACCCCTTTTGGTGTTAGCATTATGTTATGCTTTAGCTATTGAAAAATAGCAGATCTACAAGCTCATATAGCGTGCCACCGAGTGGAGCGCTACGAGCTTGTAGGTCTGCTATTTTTGAAAAATCGAAGAACGACTGACATAGAAACATAGCTTTTTCAGAAAACTGTCAGGATATAGAACACATTTAAAAAAATCTGATCTCAGGTCAGAATGCACCCCATAGCGATGATTTGATAGGCTGAGCACCCCAAGGCGATGATTTGATTGGCTGAGCACCCCATAGTGATGATTTGATTGGCTTAGCACGCCAAGTGAGGACGACAATTGTGATTGGCCGGAATGTGATGGATGACAAGATGCATGATGACAAGAGCGCCCCTCACTTCACACGGGGTGTGATTATTGAGGGGCGCTAGCCCTTCCTATGTCCAGCTCCTAGTATACATGTACACAAAAACTGTCAAAACTGTCCTAAAACATAAACATTAAATGCCATTGATAATGAATGGCCAGTTTTTCATCTGGAATTAGGATTAGAATGTGATTGGCCGGAATGAGATGATGTATAATGACAAGATAGGGGCCCTCACTTCACACGGGTGTGAAGTTTTTTAATACAATCTTGAAACTAACAGTGGCAAATCTATATAATGAACCTATGCATGTATATACTATACAGTGCTATGTTTACATAAAATGCTATAAGTCTACATAAACTGCTCTCCAAGTCCATACAAATGCTAGTTGAGTCTTTTCATACGCCTGTAGGAGGTCGAGGCTAGGTCAAGTGCTATGGCAAGTGCTATGGGCTAAGATGGAGTCTGAAGAGGTGCGTTTTCAGACTGCAGGAAGATTGGGAGCGAAAGATGTTATGCTATAATTCCCTATAGCATGACTTTGTGACCTTTAATAAGTAAAGTGACTTTGTAACGGTTACTATAGCAATTGTGTAAGACAAAAAAAACACCACAATGATTATCCAAACCATGTCAATATTTATTTTTCTCAAATGGCACGGAAAATGTACAATTACGTTGTCAACCACTGCTTTAGGTTTCCATTTCCTCAGAACTTATAGGGGAAGCACATGTCCAGGTGCAGACAGAGCTTCACTTAGGTTTCGATATAAGTGTCGTCATGCTGAAATGAACTGTAGACATATTGTGCAACCAGAATGTGTGCGAGCTGTTAACATCTCTGAACTCAATTGATTCGCATTATCCTCGGTCGACCTTGAGAATGTCATGTTTTGACTTTCATGTTTTGAGTGCAGATAGGGTGATGATAGCTGTGTAGTGTGTGCGTGCGTGTGCATGTGTGTGTGTGAGAGAGAGAGAGAGAGAGAGAGAGAGATGCAATTGAGCAATACTATAATGTAGAATAGATTTATTGTATTAATGGAGCCTTATTATAATATAACAGTATAGGCAACCTGTAATCTGCCAACTGGCGCCACCGGTTCCTGATACGACCAGTATCTTCGCACCCGCTTTGAATGTTATCAGCCTATAATCAAGAGTATAAGGTGTGTGTTATCAGGACCTTGGAATGGAGCATACTGGGAAAGTGTCTGACAGGTTAGGGAGTGCCTGCTCGTTGTGACTGTGACCATGACGGAGGCGTTGGGACGGCCGCCAGAGCCGACTCAGCGCTGTTCGAGTTGCTTACCAATAAGCACAGAATTGTAAATATTAGTCCCCCCTATACTATCCGTTCCCCCGACATGTCTGCACCGGCCCGCGAGCGTTCCAAGTGAACACAGCCGAGCGTCATCGCTGAAAACAACGTCAATATGGCCAGTGTGGCCCTATTCCAACGTCTTATTAACGGTTGATAAGGTGCATTTAATGCAGAGATAACATATTATGAATCTGTTGATCTATACCTGACCTGATCGCAACGCACATTTCAGCGCTTGGTGCCATTTTCTTGTGCACGAGGATGCTTTAAAGTTTAAACGCACGCCAAAGTCAAAGTTGTGACGGTACCGATCCACGGGAGAATAATCTTGAGTCCATCTCTCTCTACTGTACGTTGTCCTCAGACGAGCCCTCCATCGGCGTCCCCAGTCATCTCGGTTCTCCATACATCTGGCCAGCTCATTTGTGCTTTGATCGATGCCCCGTGTCTTGGTTCCAACAGTACAAGCTTTTTGCCCGGGAGTTCTTGGTGTTGGTGGAAGTGGCCAGCTAGTTTCATCCTCCTTACTGCTTTCTTCTCTGATCCCTGTTACAATCAGCTCAATCAGCTCCCAGTACTTCCCGCACGACTTGCTGCACCAAGCCATGCTACTCATTCGCTGAGTTGATGGTGCCCGGGATCAAACCCATGAACTTGCGGTCCAAAGGCGAGGGCTCTACCGACTGAGCTACCCTGCATTTCAACCATCAATACCACACACTTTGTATTGAAAAGAAACGGTCGTGCATGGCCACAGGCCAATGTCAACTGTTCAACTATATGTCCATTTATGATTCTGACATAAAGGACTTTGTTGTGATACAAGTTTAACATATGAGGCAGCAGTGAATAAGCGGTAGAGCAGCCGGTTGTTCGATCCCTGTGGGATAGTGTCGAAGTGTCCTTGAGCAAGTCTCTGAACGCCTAATTGCTCCCGATGTGCAGGTTGGTGCCTTGCATGGGTTTCTCCGCCATCGGTGTGTGAATGTATGTGAATGACTGAAGGTAATGTACAAAATTACAAATCTTTGTAAACGCTTTGGATAAAAGCGCTATGTAAATTCACCATTTACCACATTTATTGACTCATCATTTCATTTCATGCTGGATAGATGCTTTTGTATTTATTCATATTTATATACTGAAGTATACACTTTAAACTGTTAAGTGGTGTATTTGTATTGTGTGCAATATTCTATTTGCATGTGTATGTATACATACAGTATAGGCCCTCCTCCAAAATGAGAGGGGGGGGGGCTGGCTATCCTTTCAATCAATTCTGACCAAGGGTCCAAGTATTGGTTTAGACATGCACCGTTCAGACTTCGTTACCATTTTAAAGGTATTGTTTTTGCACCAGTATAACGGGGAGAAAGATTCAAATCCATTCGCAAGTGACAGTAGCTGATAGTCGGGGTTCCCTGAGGACAGTTTAACACGCACACACACACGCGCAGACACGCACGCACTCATGCACTCACACTCTCTCTCTCTGCTACTCGGTGAGGTGCAGTGCTATCAGTCCAGTGTGGTCTAGTGGGAGCCTCGCGTAGCGATACTAATATTTGTCGTGGATATTAGCCTCATCCCTCTCAGTATTAGATTTTTTTCTGCAATGTCCCGTCCCCAAATTTTGCATACTGGGCCCTGGTTGGTTCCAGAGCCGTAGAAGAGAGTCGCGACACGCTTTGATCTCGCCACAAAGCGGGGTGCTATGCTATGGGCTATAGTTCCAAACATTGGAACTATCCCATTGAGACAGAATGAGCACTTCCGCATTGTTACAACGGGAGTCAACGCTATAGTGTCGTCACTCTCATACTGGATCACGTTGTTTGGTTCTTCTAGCCTGGTTCCAGACGAATCTGGTTGGCTCGTCACCACATCGTCCGTGAAGTCTCCCCCCACAATTGAGACTCAATCTGCCTCATGGGGCAATATGCATTGCAAAGGCAGATGAAGGCTGTTATGGCTGCACCAGGCTATAGTCCAGTGGTTCAAGTCCAGTGTGTCTGAGCACAGCGTTAACGGCAGGGATGAGACGTGTGCTGTAGGTCAGCAGTCGGCCGTCGTACACCAGCTGCTCTGCTGTTAAATGTCTCTGCACTGGAGCTCTGGAGAGGAGAGGAGAGAAGAGAGAGAACATGCTGTTAAATGTCTCTGCACTGGAGCTCTGGAGAGGAGAGGAGAGAAGAGAGAGAACATGCTGTTAAATGTCTCTGCACTGGAGCTCTGGAGAGGAGAGGAGAGAAGAGAGAGAACATGCTGTTAAATGTCTCTGCACTGGAGCTCTGGAGAGGAGAGGAGAGAAGAGAGAGAACATGCTGTTAAATGTCTCTGCAATGGAGCTCTGGAGAGGAGAGAGAGAACATGCTGTTAAATGTCTCTGCACTGGAGCTCTGGAGAGGAGAGGAGAGGAGAGAGAGAACATGCTGTTAAATGTCTCTGCACTGGAGCTCTGGAGAGGAGAGGAGAGGAGAGAGAGAACATGCTGTTAAATGTCTCTGCACTGGAGCTCTGGAGAGGAGAGGAGAGGAGAGGAGAGAGAGAACATGCTGTTAAATGTCTCTGCACTGGAGCTCTGGAGAGGAGAGAGAGAACATAATGTTAAATGTCTCTGCACTGGAGCTCTGGAGAGGAGAGGAGAGAGAGAACATGCTGTTAAATGTCTCTGCACTGGAGCTCTGGAGAGGAGAGGAGAGAAGAGAGAGAACATGCTGTTAAATGTCTCTGCACTGGAGCTCTGGAGAGGAGAGGAGAGGAGAGGAGAGAGAGAACATGCTGTTAAATGTCTCTGCACTGGAGCTCTGGAGAGGAGAGAGAGAACATAATGTTAAATGTCTCTGCACTGGAGCTCTGGAGAGGAGAGGAGAGAGAGAACATGCTGTTAAATGTCTCTGCACTGGAGCTCTGGAGAGGAGAGGAGAGAAGAGAGAGAACATGCTGTTAAATGTCTCTGCACTGGAGCTCTGGAGAGGAGAGGAGAGGAGAGGAGAGAGAGAACATGCTGTTAAATGTCTCTGCACTGGAGCTCTGGAGAGTCCTCACCTGGTGATGGTGCATCCTCACCTGGTGATCGTGCATCCTCACCTGGTGTGGTACATCCTGGCAAGGGCGTTGTCGACCCAGACGCAGCCCTTCCTGGAGTCCAGCAGTCCGTGGACGCTGGTGCTGAACACGGCCCGTGGGTCAACGATGATCTTAAAGTTGGTGAAGGGCTGGTCGTTGGGCTCGTAGAGCAGGTGGGACAGGATGTTGACCCCGGACACTCCCCGCCACTGGGGGCAGCAACGCGGAGGTGGGGAGGAGGAGGAGGTGGGAGGAGGAGGAGGAGTCGATGAGGAGGCGACGGTGACGGCCGTGGAGAACACGTAGTTCTGGAACATATAGCCGACGTCTGTGCCGTACTGCAGCTCTAGCAGTGGGAGGAGCTCTGGCCAGCTGGTGGTGATAAACATAGTTAACCGTCCGCCCTCCAGGATTAATTAATCGCGCATTGCCAAGGGTTTATCGCGCACGACCCTTATTTTGAAGAGCCAAATATCCGTAACCGGATGTTACAATGACAAAATGCTGTGTGTGGTGTCTTGACCGGTTGTTGTTCTTTCGGTCGGTAGTGAAAAAACTCGACCCTGAGTGTCCCACTTTGACTGTTATGCTAACGAGCGGCAGCTAACGATTCGATCGGATCAAAACATGCAGAATATAAACCCTGGAAAACGTAGCCTACGGTTCTGGCGGGCTTCGTGTTAAGAGATCAGTGGTGGAATAACTAAGTAGGCTACATTTACTTAAATAAGTGCTAGAAAGCTCTATATTGTGATAGTAGGCCTACTGCAGGCCTACTCGTTGCTATAGAGCAGGGGTGCCCAAAAGGTAGATCGTGATCTACCAGTAGATCACAAAGGCTGTGCAGGTAGACCACATGGCATGCCCCTATAAAATATATAAATATAATTTAAAAAAGAATTGGCATCTGACACTTAAATTAAGGTGACTTGATTGATTGACATAAAAAAGGGCCTGTCAGCTCAAACCCACAATGCAATACTTTGTTAAGAGTGTTGAGCACAGACGTCAGTTGCATTATCAAGTTAGTTATATATTTTAAAAAAAACCCTACTAATTCCATTTCCTCCCCTCTATTTCCCATCCCAAATGCGCTGCTATACATTTTCACCACTTCTTTTGGTGGGTAGATCTTGTTGAGGTGGTCATTTTGAAGTTGCTCGCAAATCAAAAAAGTGTGGGCAACCCCTGCTGTACAGTATGAATAGATGTGTTTCATATGTTCTACAGTTTGTTTTGCAGTTTGTTTTTTCAATAATGTAATATAATAATATACTTCCAAGCAATATAAAAAGAGGTACCCTAAATATACTGGGCTCAAGCATTCGACTCCCTCCCCAAACTTACACCAGCCCACTGACAGCTACCTGCTAATACAGGAAATCGTCATTACAGTTCCCATTATCAAGCTCTTGTCTGGAACCAAGCTCACTTGCCACACCCTGGTCTTCCTCCAGTGACCGAAATGGGATGGATGCTCCTGAGTCAGGACACCATATCATGAAACTGAAAGTGTTTGTTATCTTTTATGAAGTAATAACAGGTAGACACAGCAATGCTGGTTATCGCATAACGTTGTACTTTCACAATTAGATAATCTGATATCATCATGATGTGTGATTGAGAGGCATAATTTACTCCCCTGTTTTATTACTGTTAGTTGCAGTGGCGGAAAGTTCTTATAACGGCAGGGGGTTCAAGCAGCCACGCCCCCCCCCCCCCCCCCCAGCGGTGGAAAAAAAACGAGTTTTGTACTCATTTGTACTCTCTACCTGGCAGCAGAACAAAAGCCACCTTATTAGCATTTGAATGCGGCATCTTGTAACCCCTCGTAAAGGTATGTGACTACGTGCATGACAACATGACCACTGGGGAGGGGAAATTTCAGTGGACAGTCGGTGGGTGCATAATTTACTGCAGTTCAGTACAGGGTTCAGTCGCGCCTTTGCCAAAATGCCAGGGGGTTCAATCGCGCCTCTGAACCCACGGAGTTTCCGCCTCTGGTTAGTTGTGTAAAGAGATAAGAAATGTGGGTGGATGATTTCCATGAAACCATGTGGTTTCAAGAGAATAACCGTCCGATACACAGCTCAGCATATTTCCTGTCAGTAGGCATGGGGTGCAAAACCAAAACTCAACTGTACTACACCATGCCATACATATTAGGGATATGACACTACCGAACCGATTGTTGGTAGAATTACAAATTAAAAAACTCTATTTCATTTCTCCCCCTCTATTTCCCATTCCAAGTGCATTTGTCTTAAATGTAATGCCAGCGCTGCTATTCCAAAGACATTTTCAGCAATGCTATTATAATGGGTAGATCTTGTTGAGCTGGTCATTTTGAAAGTAGCTCTCAAGTCAAACAGGTGTGGGCACCCCTGCTATAGAGTGTTGGTTCAGTATCAGGAGTCTCCATGTCTCTCCAGCTCTTTATTAAACAGAAAATGCATTCTCAGGTCGGGATACCAATTTTATCCAATCAGGATAGAGAATGCAGTCAGTATACAGATTGAACAAGTGGAATTGTGTGAGTGATGACACAAAGAAACGAGCAGGCAAATTTGGAACTGCAGCACTATAAAAATTAAGATGATACATGGCTACTTTCTCCTGATTGGCTGAAATGTTGTCACCTACCTGAAAATGTATTTTCTGTTTATTAAAGAGCTGGAGAGACAGGGAGACCCATGTTACTGAACAAACACTCTATAGCAATGATTACTATCACAATATAGTGATTTAACCTTTTATTAAATATGTTTTGTTTTAACCAAAAAATATCACTTAGGCCTACTTTAGTACCGTATTAATTACAGTCTTGAGGTACTTTACTTGAGTATTTCCAATTTCCAGTACTTTCACTTCTACTCCACTACATCTCGAATCCAAATATTGTACTTTTACTTCACTACAATTATTTGAAAACTTTAGTTTACTAACTACAGCCTACTTGGTATATTTGGATTATTATTACAAAACATACATTAACCCATTCTGACCTGAGATCAGATTCATACGAGGTTTCCACTGGACACACACTGGTCTGATGAACCCATTCTGACCTGAGATCAGATTCTAAAAATGTCAGTCGTTCTTCGATTTTTCAAAAATAGCAGACCTACAAGCTCGTAGCGCGCCACTCGGTGGCGCGCTATGAGCTTGTAGATCTGCTATTTTTCAATAGCTAAAGCATAACATGATGCTAACACCAAAATGGGTTCCCGTTCAGAATGGGTTAACCACTTCAGCCCTATACACATTCCGACCATTATAACTCATTTCAACATAAATAGAACTCATTACAATTTTGGGGATTTTCCATTCTGAGATTTCAACACACATAATTCACAGACATACACCACCAAGAAATCTGTGTCTGTCTAAATACTTCCTTAATGTCAACGAAGTCCACACCCACAACACTAGAGGGAGTTCAACCAACCATGTGGAACCCAGATTCGGCACAAACAGGGGACTAAATACATTTCGCTCCTATATGCCACCAAAATGTGGAACGCCCAACCAACGGTCATTAAGACATGCGAATCCCTTGACTCCTTCAAAACTGCTCTCAAAGGGCACCTATACGGACGGCTGCAAATTGAAACTGCCCCCCGGAAAATCTGAATCCCCCCCCACCCCTTTTTCCATCACTGTAGGCCTATATGTTTTCCTTTATGATGATGTTTTCCTGTTTTTTGGCTATATAGAAGTGTATTTGTATGTCTCTAAATGTTATGATGAATTGAACATGGTGGACCCTCTTGTAAACAAGCGTAGTGCTTTATTGGTCGTCCACTCAGTCACAGTTGACAGTTTTGGTATTGAGTTGTGTTTGAAATGTACTGTAATTCTGCAAACTGTTAAATACTTCGATCAATCAATCAATCACAAAAAACAAGGACTCAAAGAAAGTCTTGTGTCAGATTTTTGCCTCTTCACAATAATGTTACACTCCTGAGTCAAGGGCGACACCGAGTGGTTATATTCAGTAATTGCGGTCCAAATGTTGTGTTCAACCTCATCTTGCTGGTGTTGTGCTCCTAACTGAGAAACTGGAAGTAGGGATTCCATTTACTTTCATCATAACAAAATCACACTTTTTACACATTAAATCATTTAAGCAAAAGCAAATTATTCAAAGCACCACAACCACCAGTAGGCGGAATAGGAAAAATCACACATGTGTGAAGTGAGGGGCGCTCTTTATCATCATACATCACATTCCATGCTCAGCCAATCAAATAATTTCCGTCGTGCAAAGCTGGGCATAGGAGGGGCTAGCGCCTCTCAAAAACGACATTTCATACCAGGACCGTTTTTTGAGGACCCTGCAATGCATGGCTATTGAAGCCAAGTCTATGGGATTTGTAATGTTTGTTTAGAGCACTCTTACGTAAATCGTTTGCCAGCCGAGTCTATGGACTTTAATGTTTGTTGACGCAAGACGTCATGTGGGCTGATACAAATTCAGATTCAGTTTGCATCCCTCACTTCCCTCAGTGTGATTTTTTTTTCTTTTTACTGCGTGGCTCGTAAGAGGTGCCGAGAAGAGGGTCTCTCTCTCTCTGTGTGTGTGTGTGTGTGTGTGTGTGTGTGTGTGTGTGTGTGTGTGTGTGTGTGTGTGTGTATGTGTGTGTGTGTGTGTGTGCGCACGCGTGCGTGCGTGTCTAATCTTAGCTTCACTGATAAGTAGGTGAAGGAAGTACCTCAATGTATTTTTTGAATTTTCATTTCAATAAACTTTAGAATGGGAAGTCGTCATATATATAGTTGGCGTATAGTTGGCAGTGGAGTCAGGCTGACACCATGCCCAATACGTGATGTCATGTAGACGTCATCATAGATGACTGACATCACAGACTGGCCACATGAAAGGACCCTTAGATAGATTACTAGTTTAACAAATGACCATGCACCGCCACCCATGTTGTCTAAAGTACACAATGTCAAACGAGGTACATGCTTTGTTGTCTTATGGGGAGTGATTGAAAAGTCCGAAAGTGATTGTTGTTTGGACCAAAGTATAGGCTTCCGGAAGGAACTGAAGTCGAAGCACAGTCAGGTGAATTATTTCCCCGGTATTTTCTGTTGCAAGTCCTTCCTTATGCACCGCTAGAGAGTTAGATTTTCATGTGCAGTGTAGTGAGACTGCCTCATTAAAACAGTGTGTCGCTTTTTCTACACCACGTTTGTATGTTATAGAGATTAGGGTGTTTAGGTAGGACTCACGGTTTTGTACTTTCTTTTGGGAGTGGGACAGACGGCTTTCCGTTTGACGGAATGGAGCCTCGCCGTGGTGGGATGGTGAAAGCTTTCCCTAACGTTAAAAGAGCCAGACTGACTGAGAATAAGGATGCGACCCCAACAAAGACTAAATCAGACGAAACTCGTGTCACGGGCAACATTTTCAGCAGTGTGACGGTACATATCCTCCCTGCCGGCATCGGTAACGCCAGATGCCAGATCTTTGAAAGACTGATCCAGCAGAACGGAGGACGTATTGAAAGTTTGACGTCTTCTAGCGTCACTCACGTAATCGTAGACAACGGTATGGGCCGCGGCAGGGCCCTCCGCATACTGAAATGGGACAAGACGGCGCCACCCGCGGTTCAACTGGTGAAGTGCACCTGGCTGAGTGCGTGCATCGCAGAGAAACGGCTGCTCGGCGTAGCGGACTACAGTCTGATCTCTCCGTCGTGCAGGGATGACCATGACACACACAGAAGGGATGGAGAAGAGGACTTGTTCAGCGACTCTCCTGCCACACAGGACGCAGCGGAGCCACTGTTGGATCGAGCGGAACCAGAGGAAAGCACGGCATTGCAGTTCTCAGATGACGAAGAGCAGTTAAGTGAAGAAGACGCGGTCTCGCAGGTTGACCTGCTTGCTCTGATGACCGGCCAACGCTCCAAAGAGGAGACCCCCGGACCCGGTCTCCATCCCGGGCCAAGCACTGGACATCAGCCGAGGCCCGTGTGCGGCAAGTGGGTCTGCTGCCGTTCCTCTCGGTCCAAAAGCAATAACCACAACAAGCACATCACAGATAAATTAGAAGTATTGGCCAAAGCTTACGCAAACCGAGGGGACACGTGGAGGGCGCTGGGATACTCTAAAGCCGTGAGCGCACTCGAGACTCATCCCAAGCTCATCGCGTCACGTCGGGAGGCTCGTCAAATCCCGGGAATCGGGAAGAAAATGGCCGACAAAGTCGCCGAGATCGCGGAGAGCGGTCATCTCCGCAGGCTGGATCACATCGGGGAAGCCGCGGCCGTTCTTGAACTTTTCACCAACGTCTGGGGTGCGGGAGCCGAGACGGCGCGGCTGTGGTATCATCGGGGGTTTCGGACTTTGGAAGATGTCCGCACGAAGGCTAACCCGAGCAACGCTCAGAGGATCGGACTCGAGCACTACGACGACTTTCTGGATCGCATGCCGCGGGAAGAAGCGGCCTCCATCGAGGCGGTGGTGAGGGAGGCTGCCCTGGCCGCGGACCCGGGCCTGCTGGTCGTAGCGTGCGGTTCGTACCGCCGCGGGAAGGCCACGTGCGGTGACGTCGACGTCCTCATCTCTCGCCCCGACGGCGAGTCACACGAGGGGATCTTGCGCAAAGTGCTACGCGCTCTCCGTCAGAGCGGATTCCTGACGGACGATCTGGCGAGTGGCGAGGAGAACGGCGGGGATCGGAGGAAGTACATGGGCGTGTGCCGCCTGCCGGGGGGAGCCGACGACCGCCGCCATCGCAGGATCGACATCATCGCGGTGCCCTACGACCAGCTGGCGTGTTCGCTCGTGTCTTTCACCGGCTCGGCGCACTTCAACCGCTCCATGAGGGCCCTGGCCAAGACCAAGTCCATGAGCCTATCGGAGCGCTCGCTCAACAAAGACGTGTTGCGTCGAGGTACCGTGAAGATATGTGACGGCACTCCACTTCCTACGTCTACGGAGAAGGATGTTTTCTGCCTTTTGGGCATTCCGTTCCGTGAACCTCAAGAAAGGGACTGGTGATTTTAAATGATAAATGGTGCATTTATACAGCGCCTTTATCCAAGGCATGCACTTTACATAATAGCTGTGCATTACATTCACACACCGATGGCGGAGGAAACCATGCAAGGCACCAACCTGCACATCGGGAGCAATTAGGGGTTCAGAAGGGTTTAGTTTGACACTAACTCTGGGGGAGCCTTAGATCTCCATATATGGAGCTGACCTGCTCTGACGTTCCATTTGTTGATCCATCCCCACCTCTCCTTCATGTTTTGACATCCCATATGTTGATCTGACCTCATCAAACCCTGTACACTCAAGACACGCTCCATATATGGCCAGTACAGAATTCATTCCATACAGTATGTTGATCTGACCCATGCCAAAGCGTCTCTATCCTTCTTTATCCCATTTTTGGGCAGGAACCCCTTTTGGTGTTAGCATTACGTTATGCTTTAGCTATTGAAAAATTGCAGAAAAATCTACAAGCTCGAGCTCGAGCTACGAGCTTGTATAGATCTGCTATTTTTGAAAAATCGAACAACGACTGACATAGAAACACAGCTTTTTTCTGAAAACTGTCATTTTCAAACAGACATTTTTAGAATCTTATCTCAGGTCAGAATGGGTTCTACTCTATGATTGCGAACGCAGTGAGCACTTACTATGAGACCTAGCAGATCATGTCTGTCTGTCTGTGTGTGTGTCTGTCTGTCTGTGTGTCTGTCCCGCTATCCAAATATGGAGTGTGTTGCATAAGCAATCACTCAGCTCCATATATGGGCACAAAAGGGGCCAGGTCCACTCAGCTCCATATATGGGCACAAAAGGGGCACCATATAAGGAGTCCCCAAAGCAGCTATACGTCCAAAACCCAAAAATGTACGAGCTGCGTTCGCTTCCCGCGTTTGCGCGTCTTACTCGTATTTACACACGCAGACATACCTGTCCACGTGCTGAGGCAGGATGATCTCGTCGATGTCGTGCAGGGCGACGTAGCGCGTCTGGTACATGTATCTGTAGACGCAGTCGTTCAGGGCAGGGATCTGGCCGTAGTAATGCATCTGGCCGGGACTGTCCTCGGGCTGCCAGCCGGAGGACACGTTCAGAGTGCTGGACATGGTCCAAGGAATCACCTCCACCAGACCTTAGGGGAGAAAGAAGTACGTACCATTTCCGGTGACGTCTCTATTATAATATAACTCTATGCTACCGCCCCTCAAAAATGTACACCCTCACACAAACCATATTCTGTACCCATATTGTGTGTAGTAGTAGTAGTAGTCCTGCGTGTGTGCGTGCGTGAGTGAGTGCGTGCGTGCGTGATGACCACGCTATACCTGTGTGTGTGTAGTAGTCCAGAATCCTCTGTGCCTGTGGACTACAGCTGGTCTTGTAGATCACCACTCTGCTCACCCCCAGTAGTCTCAACATCTCAACGCTCTGCACCAGCTGGAAGAAACCACACACTGTCAATGAGTCAACATCTCAACATATTAACATCTCCATGGTCTGCACCAGCTGGAAGAAACCACACCCTGTCAATGAGTCAACATCTCAACATATTAACATCTCCATGGTCTGCACCAGCTGGAAGAAACCACACACTGTCAATGAGTCAACATATTAACATCTCCATGGTCTGCACCAGCTGGAAGAAACCACACACTGTCAATGAGTCAACATCTCAACATATTAACATCTCCATGGTCTGCACCAGCTGGAAGAAACCACACACTGTCAATGAGTCAACATATTAACATCTCCATGGTCTGCACCAGC
Source organism: Protomyctophum bolini (assembly GCF_963924005.1). Classification (NCBI taxonomy): domain Eukaryota; kingdom Metazoa; phylum Chordata; class Actinopteri; order Myctophiformes; family Myctophidae; genus Protomyctophum; species Protomyctophum bolini. Next base: position 7,747,560 of record NC_137870.1, read on the forward strand.
TGGAAGAAACCACACCCTGTCAATGAGTCAACATCTCAACATATTAACATCTCCATGGTCTGCACCAGCTGGAAGAAACCACACACTGTCAATGAGTCAACATCTCAACATATTAACATCTCCATGGTCTGCACCAGCTGGAAGAAACCACACACTGTCAATGAGTCAACATCTCAACATATTAACATCTCCATGGTCTGCACCAGCTGGAAGAAACCACACACTGTCAATGAGTCAACATCTCAACATATTAACATCTCCATGGTCTGCACCAGCTGGAAGGTCAAAACCACACACTGTCAACATCTCAACATATTAACATCTCCATGGTCTGCACCAGCTGGAAGAAACCACACCCTGTCAATGAGTCAACATCTCAACATATTAACATCTCCATGGTCTGCACCAGCTGGAAGAAACCACACACTGTCAATGAGTCAACATATTAACATCTCCATGGTCTGCACCAGCTGGAAGAAACCACACCCTGTCAATGAGTCAACATCTCAACATATTAACATCTCCATGGTCTGCACCAGCTGGAAGGTCAAAACCACACACTGTCAATCACTCACATCACCTGCAGCTTTCTTTGACAATGCAGTTACTGGAATGTAATGTCAGTTTTTTTATGTTTTTTAATTACTTAAGTAAAAGTATCAATACTGCAATGTAGAACTACTCTGTTACAAGTAAAAGTCCGCAATTCTAAATTCACTCGAATAAAAGTACCAAAGTATTGGTATCATATTAAAAGTACCAAAGTATTGGTATCAAATTGTAGTTGAAGTACCAAAAGTAGAAAGTACCCATTATCCAGTATGTATTGATTTCACCAGTTTTCAAATGTATACAAAAATCTTTTGAAAATAGCAGATCTTCAAGCCCCGAGCTTGTAGATCTGCAATTTTCAAATGGCCGAAATGTGGCTGAATAGGTTAATGTATGTTTTGTAATAATGGTCAAAAGTTACGAAGTAACACGTACCTAATGTTTTCAAATAATTGTAGTGGAGAAAAAGTATACAATATTCGGCTAATATGACTCCCGCGAACAACTTATAGGAACTGTGGAGGTGGAGGTGCTCAAAATGTTCAGAATTCACAAAAATAGAAAAGTGTATAATTCCAACTATACCTGCAGCACGTTGGTGAAGTTAAACATGGTGGAGAAGCAGACGGTGAAGTTGTGAGGAAAGGAGTCACTTCTCATCTCCTGGTTCAACACCTCCAGAAACACTGGATGCTGTTCTTCAACCTTCACTGGAAGAGGAACAAACAATGTGGCAGGGGATGTTTTACGGAAATGCGTAAAAGTGTCCCCGTAATTGGTTCAAAATGTCATGCGAGATTTGAATTGGCAAATTGAAGGCATCTCTTTGATACTTTAAGACTATCGTTACCACTGATGTCATAGAAAAACACAGGTTTTTCAGAAAACGGTTAGGATTTAGAAGCCTTTATTTAGAATCGCCCTCAGGTCTAAATGGGCTAATGGCGGTGTTGCACACCCTCTGGTGTGATATTGCTTAACCTACCGTCTGCCCCAATAGAAGTCACGGCGACGTGAGACGGGGCCCGGCACCCCACGGGGACGGGGCACAGGATGTCCACCGTCCCGTAGTCGAAGCCGAAGTGGTCCGAGTGGAAGACGCTGTCGCCCACGGAGATCCTCCGCTGTCCTCCTCGGCACGACAGGACGCAGTAATAGGCCACGGCTTCGGTCCGCGGAGCCACGGCGATGACGCGGACCTGAGGCCACGAGAGAAGTCCAATCACATGCCACGTTAGTCACCACTAGTTTCTGTGTAGATTTGTACCAGTGTGCTTGCGCGTGTGTGCTTGTGTGTGTGCGTGCGTGTGCGTGCGTGCAGACCTCTTGCCTGGGTGTTCGGTGCTCCACGTACGCCGACAGCAGCAGTGTGTGTGTCCCGTTGACGGCCACTAGGGCCAGCCCTTCTGCACGCGGGTGGGCATTGAACCGCAGAGGGGTGTCTATAACACAGTTGTCATGACGTGGTTATCAAAATAGAACAAATGATAGACCTTCTGCAAACAAAGTTAAGTAAATAAATGTGCAGCCCTTTCTTTCTCATACACGTCAACATGTGCCACATACGTATCTAATGAATTGCATTTTTATAGCACTTTTCCAAGTGCTCAAAGCGCTTGGAAAAGGGCTTTTCATGCCTTTATTGATAGGAAACAGTAGTCCGACAGGAAAGGAGGAGACAGATGGGGAGTGACACAGGCCGCCGGGCTCGGGAGTCGAACCCACGGCACGCCATAAGGCTGGCTTGGCAGCCTAGGTGCCCAGATGGTTGAGCCAATCGTCCGGGCCTTAAAGCGCTTTACCACGGTTCATTCATTCATACATTGGGAGGTGAAGCGGCGAACAGTTGACGGCAGTGTCCTCACTTCCCACATTCCCACACCGACGGTGGCGAACTCACACCGACCGACTCATTGGAGGCAACACGGGGTTCAGTGTCTTGCCCAAGGACAATTCGACATGTGGACAGGAGGAGGAGCCGGGATTCGAACCGCCAACACACGGATCATTGGACCTCCTGAGCCACAGCCGCCCGTAATCTGAGTGTAGAACTTTATGGATCTATTTGCAATTTGCATTCAGTTTCGTTTTGAGTGTGCTTTCACATCCTATACAGCTGAAATAAATACAAAGCAAATTGCACAAAATGTTACACTCTTAATGAAATGAAACACCTCCAGCCACTTCACATCACACCACAATGGCAACCGAAATGGACCCCACTTTTAGTCAAAACTAAATACATACATCAAACGTACGTGTCTCTGGAAACAAAACAACTGGAAAACAACTGACAGCTGAGAAACACAAGCAATACTAGACAGACATCACCTGTTTTTTGTCGTGGGACAGATTTCGGAGGTGACGTCGCTGGGTTCTGACCCTGGAGAGTGGATCTGTAGTACTGCGTCGCTGGGTTCTGGTTCTGGAGGGTAGATCTGTAGTGCTGGCTCCAAAACAGGGACGATCTAGCAGGGCTGTACGTTGGGTTAACGAGGACACATCTGAGTTCATTTTATTATCTCCTTATAGCATGGCTGATAGCCTGCTTTAGGCATTTAGGCAGGTGACCAAAATAGCAACATTAGTGGGGGAACACCCCTTCCCCAATGCTAAATCCCCAAATAGTGGCTTTGCTAAAAGCTCGGAGTGTGCTCAGCCTTGGAGTGTTTTCCCCCATATACAATACTGTGTGTGCATGCGTGTGTGTGAACAGAAATTAGGTTACTATCCTGGTGCTGATTACACAATAATATAATAATCAGTGGTTCCCAACGTGGGGTCCGGGGACCCCCAGGGGGTCCTTGAGGGAGTTCCAAGGGGTACCCGCAGCTAAATGATGTGTTACATCCTTACGTGTACACCCAGAGCAGCAGGGTGAGAGACAGGACAGTGAGGACAGGACTGAGGTACGTCAGCTGCTTCAGTCTCCTCAGTTTAGGCTGACGGTGGCGGTGGGGGTGTTGACGGTGTCCCGCCATTAAGGGCATCATGACTGGCGGTGGCAGCAAGATCTGTCAACTGCTGCCATAAAAGAAGGTTAGCCAATGTTTTATTGATTGATTGATTGATTGATTGATTGAAGTATGTTTGCAGAATTACAGTACATTTCAAGCACAACTCAATACAAAAACTGTTAACTGTGAGTGGGCGACACCATAAAGCATTACACTTGTTTACAAGAGGGTCCACCGTTTTCAATTAATCATAACATTTAGAGACAATATAGAAAACCCATATAATGTCACTTGCCTCTCACTTCAGTTCAGTTCAGTTCAGTTCCATCTCCTCGGTGTGTTGAAGAAGGGAATATATGATGTCCACAGAAACAGCTGTTGTCCCTGAATATATGATGTCCACAGAAACAGCTGTTGTCCCTGCGCCGCTCCTATGATGTCCAGAGAAACAGCTGTTGTCCTTGAATATATGATGTCCACAGAAACAGCTGTTGTCCCTGCACTGCTCCTATGATGTCCACAGAAACAGCTGTTGTCCCTGAATATATGATGTCCACAGAAACAGCTGTTGTCCCTGCGCCGCTCCCATGAAGACTGAATCTCCGATGGTACTTACTCCTCTTCATCCCCTATGGGACGAAGAGCGCTCTCCATTCAATGAACGCTCTCCATTGCCCAGTCCGATGGTGATGTCACATATCACATGAGACAGACAGGTCCGATGGTGATGTCACATATCACATGAGACAGACAGGTCCGATGGTGATGTCACATATAACAGACAGACAGGTCCGATGGTGATGTCACATATCACAGACAGACAGGCTGCAGTGAAGGATGCTGGAATGAATCATGGAATGAATAAATTAATGTGTGTGCGCATGCACACACACACACACACACACACACACACACACACACACACATGACGTTTCCCATCATCATGTCACATTATACTGTCTGTAACACACGTTGACACATGAAAGACCCTGCAGTCATGCGGCATGCCAATGTATAGAGCAGTAGGTGACTGCCTGGTTCCCAAACATTTTAGCTCCAGATCCCCGGTCCGCCCCCCAAAAAACACTAGAGAAATTACACGCCTGTGAGTCCGTGAACCACAGTCGGGTCCGTGTCCATACTGATACTGTAACATTCTAACCTTTCTCTCGGAAATTGGAATAGAATAAATTGACGATGAAAAGCCACATTACGCACTTTACGCACGCACTCACACACGCGCGCGCGCACGCACACACACACACACACACACACACACACACACTGACACACACACACACACGCGTATTTAGTCTGTTGACTGAATCAATTATAGTAGCCTAATATGTTTTGTAACAGATCGAGAGTTATCGATACATCATCATTTCCATATTAGCCTACCTTCACTTGCAGATCAGATCAGATGTTATAGTTGTTGTCGAGTTAACTGTGCAGATGAGAAGTGAAACCCAATTGGTGAGTGTGTGACAGTGACGCATATGTCAAAGTGTAAAAAGAAAAAACCCTCCTCGATCGAACGGTTTCTCGCTTCTCCTCATAATAATAGCCTATAGTAAATAATTACCGGTATTTCAAAAAGTTGTCTCTTAAATATGAAAGTTATCCAACATGGCATGGCAGTAACTTGCAGTGTAAAGTGAAGCGATGCTCGGTTGATGGGCAAGCCCTATATTAATGATCAGATGAATTCAGATTTGGAAAATCTGATGTCAGATGAATGAATCACAAAAACGTCCTGCAGCGTGTTCAATCGAGGGAGGGAGAGATAGAGAGAGAGAGAGAGAGAGAGAGGAGGGGGAGAGAAAGAGAGAGAGGTGAGGAGAGAGGAGGGGAGAGAGAGGAGGGGGGGGGAGAGAGAGAGAGAGAGAGAGAGAGAGAGGAGGGGGAGAGAAAGAGAGAGAGGGGAGGAGAGAGGAGGGGAGAGAGAGGAGGGGGGGGGGGGGGGGGGGGGAGAGAGAGAGAGAGAGAGAGAGAGAGAGAGAGAGATATTTAATGGCAGATTGATTTGATTGCAAATTGTATTAACCGTTTGTAGAATGAGTACAGTTCAAGGAAGGTAAAGAAAGAGGATAAAACCAGAAAAAGCACAAAAACTTGTTTACATCATGGTCCTCCATTTTCAATTCATCAGAACATTTAAATACATACAAATATACACATCTATGAATAAAGAAATATATATATATAATCATCATCAAATATTAACACGATTAGAGAAAATAATCTGTTAATACAATTTTCATGTAAATCCCATGTTAGACCCAGAAATGTTGGTTAGGCTAGTAGGCTACCGGTATACACTTTTATGATTCAAATGTCATCTATAGGCTGTTTTTGCCTTATACAGGATGTTATGGTTACATACATATTATGCTAATTACTCGTGCAACTTTTAGCAACCAAGATTAATCTAGATGACATTTGAATCATAAAAGTTTATACTATTCACCATTTCTGGGTTCATGAACATTCCAGTAGACTGAAGTCTGTGGAATGCTGTCGAAAGTTCCCAAATATGGCCATAGATGGCGGTAGTGAGGTCGGGGGCGCATCCGGTGACAGCCGGAATTACGCGTCGCTCAACGTAAACAGGAAGTAATTCAAGTAAACGAGGAGCGAACATAGGGAACGGATGGCGTTCGGTCACAACCTGGTTTAAAACACTGATTTATTGAAAACTACGGATTATTACATTATACAAACACGCCGTAGGCCTGACTAACATTATAAATCACTTCTTTAATGAAAACTACGGATTTACATACACACACACACACACACACACACACACACACACACACACACACACTGGCCTGTGGGCCTGTTTAACACCATGGGCATCAGGGTAAGCAGTGCATCTTATTTATATTTTACATTAAATAGCCTAAGATTTAGACTCTCGTAGTATTGTGTATTGTGTGTGTGTGTGTGTGTGTGTGTGTGTGTGTGTGTGTGTGCCTATAATGTTCTTTGACAATGTGAGTTAAATCTTCACACACAATGGACGTCTGATGATAGCCTATAAATAAATGAAGCCGGTTTTGAGACAAAATTATCCTTTTAGCCTTAACTGTACCAACTTGTCAATGTTATTTTCGGAATAATAATAATAATAACTAGAAAAAGTGCCCCTCGGGACACAGGTCTCCACCAGGGCAAGTCAGGTTGTGGCCTCCTGGTGACGCTATAATAGGCCAATGTGAAAAGGGTGCCATTTATTGGCAATTGGATGATTTGAGGCATTTTGTTCCAAAAATGTGTTTAGCAAAAAGCCACCTGTTGGCGGTGCTATAACAGGCCAATGTGAAATGGGTGGGATATATTCCTCAGCCTAGTAGGAAAGTCTGTGAAAGATTTCACGTAAATTGCATGCCGCGTTCATGCTTTTTGTTAAAAATGGGCCAATTCTGCAAAATGTGAAAGCCAATGTTAGCCAATTATGATGGAATATGAAATATCTGCGCTTTACAAAATGAACAACCAACAAACAAACAAAATATGTGTTTTCAAGGCAGCCATAACCCGTTTAATCCCAATGTAGGTTGTTGAGCCATATCATTAAGGTTTAAAAGCATTTGAAAATGTGAATTAACAAGCTAAGAAACGGTGTAATTGCCATGACCAAATCAGCCAAAAGTAACTTTATCAATGATAAAGCCGAGGAAATCAAAAACAATCCTCGGGAGCTCTGGAAGCTACTAAACAACCAACTAGGCTGTGGTCAGAAACTTAAAACCAGGTTTACTAACATAAACATCAAATCAAATAACACCCTCATCACTGACAAGGTTGATGTAGCCAATCACTTGAACATCTTCTTTACAAACATTGCAACAATGCTGGTTAACAAACTGCCCTCCCACTCTGGGCGTTTTGGTGTAGAGCACATCAAAGGCTTCTACAAAAACCTAGGTGTTTGTAAAGATGATTTTAAAATGTCAATGGTAACAACTGAGGAGGTACTTAAGAAACTGAGTGCCCTCCAACCCCACAAGGCCACTGGCCATGACAATATTCCCTCCAAATTTCTCAGAGACTCAGCCATTTCCATAGCTCCAGTCATCACCCACATAGTTAACCTCTCCATCAAACAAGGACAGGTCCCCAGAGATTTTAAACTGGCCAAAGTAACCCCCCTGTACAAAAAAGGGAGCAAATTAGAACCCGGCAACTACCGCCCTATTTCTATTCTAAGCTCCATCTCGAAAGTGATGGAAAAAATAGTCTATGAACAGGTTGAAAAGTATCTTGCCACTAATAAATTGTTGTACGAGTTCCAATCTGGTTTCAGAACATCCCACTCCACTGACACATGCCTTCTCTATTTGAGCGACCACATCAAACACGAGGTGGATGCTGGAAAATACTGCGGCATGGTCATGCTGGACCTCCAAAAGGCTTTTGACACCGTGAACCACTCCATACTGGTTAACAAGCTTAAAGCTATTGGTTTTGATAGCACATCAGTGAGCTGGATGCAATCCTACCTGGAGGGGAGAGAACAGATGGTGGAAGTGAACGGAACACTGTCCCCCCCCCTCCCAGTGAGCTGTGGCGTCCCACAAGGAAGCATACTAGGGCCTTTACTGTTCCTAATATATGTAAACGACATGACTTCAGCTTGTGACTGCAACTTGTTCCTGTTCGCAGACGACTCAGCACTGCTGGTCTCGGACAGGAACAAACTGCAGGTTGAAAAGACCCTCAGCTCTGAACTCGGTAGAATCTGCACCTGGCTCACTGATAACAAACTATCCTTACACCTGGGAAAAACTGAATCCATTCTTTTCGGATCAAATAGTAATCTCAAAAAGGCAGATGGCTTCTTGGTTAGAGTGGGTGACAACATTATCACACGGAAGGATCAAATTACCTACCTAGGTTCCATCCTGGAGGCCAATCTTTCCGGTGATAAGATGGCCACCAACGTAATCAAAAAAGTAAATCAAAGAACAAGATTCCTCTACAGGATCTCCTCACTGGTCGACAAAAACACCTTGAAGACCTTAACAGGAGCCCTTGTACAAGGTTTCTTTGACTATGCATCCACCTCCTGGTACCACAGCACCTCAAAGGCCCTTAAAACAAGGCTCCAGACCTCCCAAAACAAACTGGTCAGGCTCCTACTTGGCCTCACCCCCCGAACCCACCTCACCCCTGCCCACTTTGACAGGCTGGGATGGCTTAGGGTCGACGACAGAGTACAGCATCTTGCAATGGGTCTGGTCCACAAGATTAGATACACCACCAAGATACCCATGTACCTGTCTAAATACTTCCTTAATGTAAACGAAGTCCACACCCACAACACCAGAGGGAGTGCAACAAACCATGTACAACCCAGATTCGGCACAAACAAGGGACTAAATTCTTTTCGCTCCTATGCGACCAAAATGTGGAACGCCCTACCAACAGTCATTAAGACATGTGAATCCCTTGGCTCCTTCAAAACTGCTCTCAAAGGGCACCTACGGATGGCTGCAATTCGAAACTGGCCTCTGTAAAAGCTGAATTTGTATCTGGATTGTACTATGTTTTTGTATGGACGTGGTGTTGGGTGCCTGCACATATGCACACATGGCATCAACGCATGGTGTTGTGTGCAGGCGCCCTACACTCTGTCTTTGTACTATGGATTGTACTATGTTTTTGTATGGACGTGGTGTTGGGTGCCTGCACATATGCACACATGGCATCAACGCATGGTGTTGTGTGCAGGCGCCCTACACTCTGTCTTTCGTTTTCTTTTCTTTTATCCCCCTGTTCCCCTCACTGTATATATACTTTTTTCCCCTTTTCGCTTCCTATATGATGAATTCCTGTTCTGTTCTTTAACTACATAGAAGTGTCTATTTGTTTGTCTCTAAATGTTTTGATGAATTGAACAATGTGGACCCTGTTGTAAACAAGTGTAAGGCTTAATTGGGTCGTCCACTCACAGTTAACAGTCTTTGTATTGAGTTTGTGCTTGAAATGTACTGTAATTCTGCAAACTGTTAATAAAGATTTCAATCAATCAATCAATCAAATTACAGTTCACAGTTGAATACTTTCTGACGGCCCTAAATTGTTGACTAGGTCTATGTCTGTCAATGATCCAATATAAAAACAAACTTTACCTGTTTACCCTAATAATGGCTGTAAATTCAACATGTTCAGTGACTGTCCTGTCTCTAGGGGTGGGCGATATGGTGATGAATATCGTCTCCACGATACTATGTCTCCACGATATGCCTTTTCTAGCCCAAATTTTTTGATTCTCGTAGAGGTTTTTTTCGATTCTGACGAATCTCTCTACGAGAGTCAAAACGCAAACTCCGCCCCTAATGTCGAAGAAGCAACCTGATGCCTTTAAATCACTCTTACCTTGTACAAATGCAAAATCTAAGCTGCTATTAATGTTGCCCCACTTGTTTGTGAGCTCTGCGGAAGCATATTAAACTCTGTCAATGCTTATTTTTCAATAAAAAACGTTTTATAGTCAACTCTGTTTCTGAGTATTTCTTTCACCCGCAGCCATCTTGCTTTTCTCTCCATTGTAAATACGGTAAACGGCGCAACAGAATTGTAAATGCGGTAAACGGCGCAACAGAAATTGCCCGCGCCCCTAGCGGCCAGGGTTCTCTTGCGCATTTACAATGGAGAGAAAAGCAAGATGGCTAAAATACCTTTTTTATTGAAAAATAAGCATTGACAGAGTTTAATATGCTTCCGCAGAGCTCACAAACAAGTGGGGCAACATTAATAGCAGCTTAGATTTTGCATTTGTACAAGGTAAGAGTGATTTAAAGGCATCAGGTTGCTTCTTCGACATTAGGGGCGGAGTTTGCGTTTTGACTCTCGTAGAGAGATTCGTCAGAATCGAAAAAAACCTCTACGAGAATCAAAAAAATTGGGCTATGCCTTTTCAGAGATATCATATTTATCGTGATACAGTGAATGCACATCATTAATATTTATGATTTACAGTTCTATGCACGGCCTTCATTTATACTTATGTAGAATGTTTTTTTTTAGAAAACATATTTTGGTCTAAATGGTCCGTTACTCCTTTTTCTTTGAGTTTTTGTTTACCTTCAAGTAACCATGAAAACCATCAAGACAAATAATCGTGCTCATAGTGTGTGTATCGTGATACTGCTTGAAAAATATATTGTGATATTTATATTTGTCCATATTTCTCTAACTCTAACTGTATGTTTTGACAGGAGGATTCAGTACAGTACATGCCAGATCTATAGAGAATGGAGATGACTGCACTGGAGTCCAGATGCTGCTGGAGGGCTCTCTCTAGAGAGGGTCTATGTATCCATGGGTTCCACAGTTTGACCCTGGACGCTGGCCATCACTTAAACAACTGATGACGTCAAGTAGAAGATGGCTCAAGGTACGAAACTTGTTTTATATGTTCTTTCTTTCTTTGCTGCTGCTTGTTGTAAGCTGTGTGTATATATACTAATGTCATTCAAGGTGTTGTACTTTTGCTGTTATTTTGGGACCCAATTTGACTGGTTGATGGCTGATGTTCAGTGACCATTTCTGGCCTTGGAATGGAAGGCTGAAAGAATCTATCTGTCGTTGAAGGCAGTGCGTCTTCTTTCATGAAGACGCACAAAATTAAATAAAAAAACAACTTTATACTTCCTAAGGATAATATGAGCATCAAAGAAATATCAAAGAAATATTTTAAATACTTTTTATTAGCATGTGCATTCCATATATTCCATAGAGCTGGACATATGGCATCATAAACTTCTCTATTTATGAAAGAAAAGAAAAAGGTGTTTTTATTATTTCATTTTAGTTGTAGAGGGCAAGTATAATGTTTTAAGGCATATTTGTCTTATTAGCCAGGAATCCTTTTAAACATGTAGCTAGGTGTAATGTTAGAGTCCACAGAAGTGAACCTTTCAAGCCTGTTTTCTCAACTCCCCGTTTCTCTGAAAGAAATTACTCTATAAGCCATATCTCCAAAACTGGTGGGTCAAACTGAACAACCACCATTATGTCAATTTGAAGCTATGATTCCCTATGACATGGAACAACAAAAACATTGTCTTGGCAGACAATGGCAGGCCTTCAGTCAAATCTGGTCACAAATGAGAGATATACAAATTCACTACGTCTTTAGGAAACCCCTTGGAAATGAGACGGCGTGATATATTTCACAGCTGAGCTAAGCTGTGAACTCAGGTCAGCACAGCCTTTCAGTCCATGCAGCACTTGGCAGCGAACCCTTAGGAAGTCTTAAGAAAACATTTCCTGTTTATTGTTTTATGAGTTCTATGAGCCATGGCTCTCTCCCTGCAACGGAGAGAGAACCAGTTCCAGGCTCTACGTTTAGCTCCGTGGCACAAAGTGGTCCATCAATCAATTTCTATTCATGCCGTCGATGTGAATTTGATTAACGACGAGTGACATGCCATGAATCATAGAGTGGCATGACCTGCTTAATAGTATCATACAGTATATGAAAGAGTGATATCCTTCTATTGCGGCGCAGAATACCAGTCTGAAAACCCACCTCTTCAGACTCCACCATGGCCCGTAGCACTTGCCCTAGCCTAGCCCCTTTATAGCACTTTATGTAGACTTATATAGTATTTTAGACAGACTTAAAGCTCGTTACGTAGACGGCACTAGCATTGCATTTTATGTAGTCGTATCACTTTATAGTACACATGTATAATGTATATTGTATAATATATAAAATAGTATGTATAGTTGACATAGATACTCCACTGTTAAGTTCTTAGTTTATACATGATTCATGAATAAACTATGAACAAAAGCATGTATGCCATGCTTTTGTTTTTGCTTAAATGTAAGTCGCTCTGGATCAAGAGCGTCTGCTAAATGCCTAAATTGTAAATTGTAATACACCAGTTCCAACTAGGCCTGTGACAATTATTTGAGATAATTGCAATATTTGTTGCAATGCAACAACAAAAAAACCACTATAAACAAACAAAGCAAAGTGAAACGGAGACATACTCATATAACCATCAGTCATAGGAAGTATCTGACTGATAGCAGGGTGTGACTGTGAGAATGTCCAGGATATAGTCAGAATGACGACAATAGACAAAAACACTTTGTTTCAGAATATGACACAAGAATATAGAGCTAAAAAAAGTTGTATATCCATTGTGGTTCGTGTGTGTGTGTGTGCGTGTGCGATGTCACAGCTAATACACCAGATATTGTTGTTGTTGATGAGGACAGTAGAGAAGTGACCATTTTGGAAGTGGCATGTACATTTGACCACAGTCTGGAAGAGGCATTCCTTACCAAGGTGCTTAAGTACCAGCTTGGCTACAGATGTAAACTACTTGTGTTCATATTTGGAAGCCTCGGTAATGTCCACAAATCAGTCGTGAGGGGCCTGCAGATTGCAGGCATGCCCAAGCCGAGAGCTGATCAGGCATCGGCTAAATTCTGTTCAGTGTCTGCAATAATTGGCAGTCGCCATATATGGAGAAGGCGATGCTTTCTGTACCCGTGATCTGTATCTGAAGCACTTGTTGTAGAGTTTTCTCAAGTTTGCGCATCCACTATTGTTTGTGTGTGTGTGTGTGTGTGTGTGTGTGTGTGTGTGTGTGTGTGTGTGTGTGTGTGTGTGTGTGTGCGCGCGTGTGTACAGGGTTTGATGAGGTCAGATGAGGTCAGATGAACATATAGAATGAATTCTGTATATTGGCCATATATGGAGCGTGTCATGAGGCGTGTCATGAGACTGACTTGAATGAAAGAATGAATGAATTAATGAATTAATTAATTATGAATGCATAATTAATGAATTAATTAATGAAAAACAAAAACTGTAATCACGATGAGAAATAAGACGGGGAAAAAAACCTGGAAAATGAATGAAGTCAGTAAATGGCATTGACGGGAGGGTACATGTGGCGGCTTGGCGGAGTGGCGGGGCGTGTGTGAGAAATGGTCGGTTTTCTCTGCAGGGGCCGCGGGCGAGGAAGCAAGGTGGCGATGCCTGGAACTATGACAGGAAACATCTGGATGATAAAGAGAGAGAGAGAGAGGGGGAGAGAGCTCTCAGAGAGAGAGAGAGAGGAAGCTAGATAAAGACTGAAATAGTTTCCAAAAACAGATTGAGAGGAGACAGATTATGTACTGTTCCAATCCACTACATCATTCATAACGCCGTGCTCCTGCTCGGCGGGTGCTGTGTGTGGTAGTCCGGCGGCCAACAGCTTTCTTTTGTTTAAAGTGGGAAAATGGGTATATAGTTTCTTTTGTTATTGGCCTAAAATATTGTCATTCACCGGCTGTCATCATTGAGCAATTCTTTTTTTAATATGGGTGTTTTTTATTGGCCTAAAATATTGTCATTCATGAATCCACTTGCTGACCGGCTGTCATCATTGAGCAATTTTTTTTAATAGGGGTGTTCCTACCATTTACATAAGGCAAGATTTTCACATTTTCATTAGTAGTTACTGCAAGAGTGAGGTCTATATCCAGCACCAATTCTGGGTTTCCTGGATCGCTGCCCTCCACATTTTCCTATCCAACATCAGGTTCCTGAGCTCTGCAGCACGTCTACATATTGGTACGCCTCTTTCCCCTCCTGGCTTTGTCCTGGGTTGGCTCCCATAGAGTCAATTTACTTGCCTCAAGTTCTGGGTGCCTGGCACAGTGCCCCGCCAGTCTCATTCTCCTCTCTCTGACCTTGTCCGTGACCTGTGGTAGGTCCCCATAGAGGTCCACATTTCTGATGCAGTCCTTCCATGTGACACCTAGTGCCATTCGTAGGATTTTTGTATAGGCTCCATCCAGGGCTTTTCCCTGTTGTACTGTGAGGGTCAATGTCTCGGCCCCATACAGCAGCACTGACTCCACTGTAGCTATGAACAGCCGCCTCTTAAGGTCTTCTCCCATGTCTGATTTCCACACTCTCCATGAAAGGCAAGTGCTCTCCGAACCTTCAGATCCTGTTCAGTTGAGGCAGTCCAGGCCCCGAGGTACTTGAAAAAATGTCATTTATGCTCTATGTAGCATGTGATATGTCAAACGTGGGGGTTTTCATGATTCTGAATCCATTCCAAGCATTTGTTTTTGGAAAAAAAACTCCTTGGGCTAGAAACGACCATAGCCACTTGCCCAAATATGCCAAAAGAATTGCGTCATCACATTTGTGATGACGTTTTTAGCCCAAGGAGTGTTTTTTGTGCAAAAGAATGCTTGGAATTGATTCAGAATCATGACAACCCCCTATAGTTTGACATATCACATACTACTTAAAGCATGATTGATCTCGGCAGCATTGCGAATGAGGGTGAATCTCAATGCTCTTTTCGAGAATAAATAAAGGTTTCAATCAATAATGACATTTTGTCATTTTAACATATATAGGATGTTAATGGTAGGGTCACATATCAATCTCTATAAAACAAAATGCTCAATGCTGACAGGTGGTCAGCAAGTGGATTCATGAATAGACAATATTTTAGGCCAAAAAATAAAAAAATAAAATTAATCCCACTCCACAACCACAACCCCGGCTGCGGGACTATGGTTTGAGTGTGAATGAACTGACACATTTGGCATACTGTATGTAATAGCTTAGTTGAAATCTAGTGTCAAGTTTTGAAAATAGCACATCTACAGTACAAGCTCTACGACCTTGTAGATGTGCTATTTTCGGCATTCAGCCGTTTAAAATCAGGCATTACGGAATACGACGCCATTATGGCATGCCAAAAAAACACATTTTAGTCAACTAAAATCTTACCAAAACGCTTGGAAATCCGTCAAGATGTCAGCGAGTTAAGAGTGCCATAGAACTATATAGGGATGCAACGAATTGGCCGAAATTCTTGGCCGATACTGCATATAGTAAACGGTTGGCAGAAAACCAACTAGACAAATATGATTAATATTATCATTATTATCATTTATACATTTTTACCAGTTTTTGTACCATTGCTGTCATGGCTGTACCTTTTGTTGTAGAGCTACATGATAAAGGCAAAAGACATGATTACCTTTCGATCACGTAATCACAACAAAACAGTAGGTTACGAAAGGTAACCTCGGGTTCTTTGACTATTCGGCGATTAACCAAACCGAATACCGAATGCGTTTTTTCCACTATTCGGGCGAATAGTTTTGGTAAGCGAATATTCTGTGCATGATTCCCTATACATAGAACGTACCAGAAAAGTTACCTATAGCCAACTATAGCCTTTCTTATATATATATATATATATATATATATATATATATATATATATATATCTATGGAGCCGGGGGGCTCCAGCTGGGGGGAGGTAACGGGTGGGGACTGTTTATTGTACAGTATGTGCCAGCCTGATATGACCTGTAGTATGTACATTATGTATAGCTTCTGTCTAGCGTGTGTGAAATAAGTGTGATAGGAATCTGTTGGCTTCTTCTTCACTGCATAAGCTGCAGTGGAGTGCACCAGTCCTATAATGTTGTGTGTGTGTGTGTGTGTGTGTGTGTGTGTGTGTGTGTGTGTGTGTGTGTGTGTGTGTGTGTGTGTGTGTGTGTGTGTGTGTGTGTGTGTGTGTGTGTGTGTGTGTGTGTGTGTGTGTGTGTGTGTGTGTGTGTGTGTGTGTGTGTGTGTGTGTGTGTGTGTGTGTGTGGCGCACACATGCACGCTCACACAGAGGCATGAGGGCAGTGTGTTGGCACAGGTTGTACAAAGCACACACATACGCAGCAAAACAAACAGCTTTCTTTTCACTCTTTCAGATCACTCACTTGAACAACTACCTGGGGAGATGTGCCTGCGACATGCCTGACGCATCGAGATGCACGCCTGACGCACAACGAAGCGACCAGACGCTTTTAACCAGAGACGGTCAGGCCGTGTTGCCCCGGCGGTCTCTTCCTGTGGCTTCGGAACGAAGGCTTCCTGCTTCAAGACAAAAGGTAGTGGACCCCCACTGGGGACCCCCGAGTCCTTTCATCACTGATTAGAAAGAGGAAACGTAGCGTAGGGGATACATATATATATATATATATATATATATATATATATATATATATATATATATATATATATATATATATATATATACACACACATATATCCCTAACTCACTGACTTTCGGTGCAGGACAAGTGTGGGAATGTCGCGCTTTAATATCACTCACAACAACACAGAAATGTAGACACGCACGAACGCACACACACACACACACGCACGCACGCACGCACACACACGCAAACATTGGCATGCATTCTTCCTATTCCTGCTGATAAGGAGCCGTGATGTGCGTAGATGTCAGTACCTATAGGGGGAACCCGGCAGGAAACGTGGCGAAGAGAGAGAGAGAGAGAGAGATAACCTTACGATCGAGGTCACATGTACAGCCCGAGATGTTTTTGTTTTAGTCTCGGTTCAAGGGTTCAAGGTTCAAGGTCGTGCTTTATTTGTTACATCTTGTGTACAGGTATACATGAGAGTACAACCTATTTTTGTTTTAGCTTCCTTACAGACAACGCAGCAGCATAGATAGCGACGTATAGCGTAACATTCAAAACAACAAAATACGCCAGAAAGCACGGCAAAACAAAGAATAAAGAGTGCAAGAAAGAGCAATGAAAGAGTTAAAACAATAGTAACATATTATGTACATGTGCATGTTTTCCCAGTAGCAAAGTCAGGTGAACAATTGTGTGAATTTTGTGTCAATTTAGTCTTCTTTCCTCATTTGTATTTTAACATGTTCGGAAAATAAATAAATAAATGAAATGAAACTTCACAGTAGGTTATCGTCCATATATACAACACAGTTTAGTTTAAGAAGGTGCAATTTGAGGCAATGTTCCACAATTAAATTATTTTAGAAAGTTTAGCAATTTGAGCATGATAGTGCGAGAGGAGGGCGGGGGGTGGCTAGCGTTTGGCTCTGGTGCGGTATAGTAATACTGTATGTGCGTGGGTCCTCCTCATAGGATATGTCGTAGAATATCTTCGGAATCTGGACGCAGGTCATTCCACTATGCAAAGCTCCATCGGACCGGAACAACCTTCCGCCTTCACTCAGATCAATTACCTCTCTTGGCCGTTTCGAGACGTCTCCCTGTATTCACATGATCTCCAAACAACCTGTTCATGCGCCTTCTAATACTGCTTGCACACAAGTTTACCTCTAACTTTGACACCGGTCATAGACTATAGTACTGTTTTCTCCATTATTTCCATATGTAAATGAGTCAGGGGGGTCAGGGGTGATGGGTGAAGGGGAGCAAGCTAACTGTACCTAGTGTGTATGTCCTGTGTATTTGTTGCGAACGCAGTGATTGCGAACGGAGTGAGCACTCACTATGAGACCTAGCAGATCATGTCTGTCTGTGTGTCTGTCTGTCTGTCCCGCTTTTGTGCCCATATATGGAGCTGAGTGATTTGTTTGTGATTGATGCAAGTGTCTGTCCCGCTGTTACGTCACCATGACTCAGCCATAACCATATAAGGAGTCCCCAAAGCAGCTATACGTCCAAAACCCAAATATGTACGAGCTGCGTTCGCTTCCCGCGTCTTACTGGTACTGTATGTTATATGTTGCTCCTACGTGTCTTTAGTACTGTGTACTTGCACTGCTGTAATGTTGTCGTTGTACTATGTAATGTATAGGACCCCCTCTAAAACGAGACGCGGCATCTCCAGAGGCCAGATACTCTCAATAATAACATTTGGACAAATTCTGTCACCGTTTATATTCTCAACAAGTATAGAGAGATTGCACGTAACGTATACACAACTTTGCTTTAACCCATTCTGACCCGAGATCAGATTCATACGAGGTTTCCACTGGACACACACACACTGGTCTGATTAACCCATTCTGACCTGAGATCAGATTCTAAAAATGTCAAATGTCGTTCTTCGAATTTTTCAAAAATAGCAGACCTACAAGCTCGTATCGCGCCACTCGGTGGCGCGATATGAGCTTGTAGATCTGCTATTTTTCAATACATAAAGCGTAACATGATGCTAACACCAAAATGGGTGCCCGGTCAGAATGGGTTATTCAGCATTTTGAGCCTCGAGAACCACCGTTTGATGACATTTAGCCTCGCAGACCAAAAAACGAAAGGATATTTTGTTATCGTTGGACAAGATTTTACCCACAATTCCGTGCTCAATACTGCAATGTAGAAACACTGTTACAAGTAAAACTCTGGTAATCAAAATTTACGTTAGTAAAAGTATAAAGGTAATGGCATCAACATATACTTATTAAGTAAATAGTGAAAGTAAAAGTAATACAGAATGTCCAGTTTCACAAGGTATCATAATGTATGAAATCTTTTGAAAATAGCATTTTGTTCAATAGCAAGCTTGTTCATTTTCAAATTGGCCAGAGTTTAAATAGCGCTCAAGTGGTTAATGTATGTTTTGTATTTAAATCTACAAAGTAAGTATAGAAGTAAAAAGGTTCACGAGACAAGTAGCGTTCTCCACTTTTGTTAACTCCACAAACGAAGCATCCACAGGCAGGCCTACAGCTGTGTGAAGAAGCCTTTTTTGAGCCTCGGACCACCGTTTGATGACATTTAGCCTCGCAGACCAAAAACTAAAGGATATTTTGTTATCGTTGGACAAGATTTTTACCCACAATTCCGTGCTGTATGTTGTGTATATGAGAGATAATACAGGGCATACAAATTCATACAATTCTTCTACATTCTCTGATCATGTACAGCAGGGGTTCCCAAACCTTTTCATGTCAAGGACCCCCAAATTGACACTACTTAGCCCCGCTGACCCCCCATTTGAAAAGATATGCCAGGGACCCCCCCATAAGAGAAGATTTTTACGGCTCTAGCAGTGATTCTCAACCAGTATAATTTCAAGGACCCCCAGTTTGACATGCATTAGGCTACGGACCCCCATTTGGTTCCATTTGTATACACACTCAGAGTTCCAGACCCATAAGGGTCCATTTGGTTCCATTTGTATACTCTCAGAGTTCCAGACCCATAAGGGTCCATTTGGTTCCATTTGTACACTCAAAGAGTTCCAGACCCATAAGGGTCCATTTGGTTCCATTTGTACACTCTCAGAGTTCCAGACCCCATAAGGGTCCATTTGGTTCCATTTGTACACTCTCAGAGTTCCAGACCCCATAAGGGTCCATTTGGTTCCATTTGTACACTCTCAGAGTTCCAGACCCATAAGGGTCCATTTGGTTCCATTTGTACACTCTCAGAGTTCCAGACCCCATAAGGGTCCATTTGGTTCCATTTGTACACTCTCAGAGTTCCAGACCCATAAGGGTCCATTTGGTTCCATTTGTACACTCTCAGAGTTCCAGACCCCATAAGGGTCCATTTGGTTCCATTTGTACACTCTCAGAGTTCCAGACCCCATAAGGGTCCATTTGGTTCCATTTGTACACTCTCAGAGTTCCAGACCCATAAGGGTCCATTTGGTTCCATTTGTACACTCTCAGAGTTCCAGACCCATAAGGGTCCATTTGGTTCCATTTGTACACTCTTAGAGTCGACAAAACCCACACAGACTCCGCAGTCTGGGGCACTGATAAGTGCTATTGTTCTGTGTCTGCTATTGTTCTACTGTACAAATACAATACAGTGGGGGGCAGCGTTCCAGCGATATGCCCTTAAAAGGACAGACGGGGGAAACCCCTCCCCTCGCCAGAGTCATCATGTCTTCTGACTGACGTCTCCTCTCCATCCATTTGTTTATGTTTGACAACGTCCGTTATGATGTCTGCGCTTGACCCCCGTGACCTCTCCTCCACCTCCACCAAAGCACCTGGGCGACCTCCAGGTTTCCGCTGGCCTCCGGGCCGACCGGCCGACAGGATGCTGCACGCACACACTCACGCACACACTCACACACACACTCACGCACACACTCATGCACACACTCATGCACACACACACAATGGTCTTCAGACTCCATAGAGGATGTCCCTGATACACGCACACACACATGAGCACACGCACACACACATGTCACAGACACACACAAGGACATAAAAAGAAGAATCGCTTTATAGACTGACCGTGTGTGTTGGTCAACTTGGCCCTGTTTTGTTTATTATTAGGTGTTTTATGAGACGATCTCAAATCCCAGTATGGGGGATTACAGTGCTAATAAAAAGTACATGAACCCGTGCATTTGCGCCCTCTACCGATATCGACGTCAGACTTCTGTGCTCTATGCCGCAGGGACTTACCCCCCCAGTAAATGGTAAATGGTGCATTTATATAGCGCCTTTATCCAAGGCGCTTTACATAGATTGTGCATTACATTCACCCATTCACACACCAATGGCAGCGGAAACCATGCAAGGCACCAACTAGCACATCGGGAGCAATTAGGGGTTCAGTGTCTTGCTCAAGGACACTTCGACAGTAACTCTGGGGGAGCCCGGGTTCGAACTGGCAACCTTGCGGTTCCCATCCAGGCACTCTACCCCTGAGCCACCGCCGCCCCAGTCCAACCCTTGATGCTGAGTGCCAATTAAGCAGGGAGGCATTGGATCCCATTTGTCAGAGTCTTAGGCCTTGTCCACACGTATCCGGGTAAACGGATAAACGTAGGTTTTTATATGCGTTTTGGGGGGGGGTCGCCCACACGCAAACGCATTTTTGGTCCATATAAACGCATCTTTTGGAAAACTCCTGCCACAGTGTATTTTTTTTAAACTCCGCCTGTGTGTTCCCGTATGGACAATGTAAACGGAGTTTTGCATGGGTCTTGCCATTGGTCATATGGACAGAGAGATTTAAAAAAACGTGTCGTATGGACAGAGAGATTAAAAAAAACGAAAACGAAAACGCTACGTTTATGTAGGTGTGGATGAAGCCTTATTGCGAACGCAGTGATTGCGAATGCAGTGAGCACTTACTATGAGACCTAGCAGATCATGTCTGTCTGTCTGTCTGTGTGTCCGTGTCCCCCCCCTTTGTGCCCATATATGGAGCTGAGTGAAACACACTCCATATTTGGACGTATAGCTGCTTTGGGGACTCCTTATATGGTTATGGCTAAGTTAAAAACTTAACTTAAAAATAACTTAACTTAAAAAAATAATAACTTAAAAATAAATCTTTAAAAAAAACCAAATATGTACGAGCTGCGTTCGCTTCCTGCGTTTGCGCGTCTTACTGGTAATATGACCCGGCCGTGGATGGAACTCCCTCCTCAGGGAGTCTCAGGACGGACAGTCTAACCACATAAGGCCACTGAGCTGATAAAAGGGATGAGGAGAGTGTACTGTGGGAGTGTACTGAGAAAACAGTTTTCAGCCTTTCTTCGTCCTTTTTTTCCAAACTTGACTATACGGTAGCGGTGGTCTCAAAAACAAAAGGGAAACTTTCACAGAAAAAGACTCGCTCAGCGTATAAAAAAGAAGGAAAACTCCTTTCCTGAGACTGAGACTTTTTACTTTTATTTTATCATGCTCATAAAGTGCTCTGTGCTCAAAGTGCAATTGAAAAGCACAAACGTTTCGGTCCTAAAGACCTTCGTCAGACTTTTCCTTCTTTTTTTAATACGGTGAGCGAGTCTTTTTCTGTCAACGTTTCCCCCATGAGGAGAGTGTAGATATCCGAAATGGGAGAAGACCTTGACAAGAGGCGGCTGTCCGTAGCCCGTAGTGGAGTCAGTACTAGTGCTGCTGTCCATATAGTACTGTACTAGTGCTGCTGTCCATATAGTACTGTACTAGTGCCCCCACCCCACCCCGGCCACCGATATGGCCTCATGTGACCAGACAGATCGTTGCTATGTCCGGTCTTGACACTGGGCCAGCCAGTGTTGTTTTTGGCAGCAAGTTTTGATTTTAGCTTTAGTCATAGGCTCCATGCATCTTGCGCCACCCTTAACCCTTATGAACTTATTTGCCATTTTTTTTACTATTTTGAAAATCATTTTAAAATAGTTCAACTAGCCGATCTACATCTACACGTTGTGAGCTTGTAGATCAGCTATTTGAACTATTTTAAAAGGTTTTTAAAATAGTAAAAAATGGAAATAAGTTCAGGGATAAGGGTTAAGGGCTGGCGCAAGATATAGCCCATAGTCTCTTGAATAGTTTTCATTTGGTTTTAGTCACATTTTAGTCACCTGGAATGTTTTAGTGTTAGTCTAGTTTTAGTCGACTAAATATCATAAAATTCGACTAAATCTACAGTTGATTTAGTCAACTAAAATGTATTTTGGTGGGACTTGATGCCAGTGATTCTCTGGCAAATAGATGAACATTGTATTTGAACACATTATGGACAAACCCACGCCTTGACATGAACACAGAGAATACACACATTTATGCGTAGACCAAGTGTAGCGAAATTGAATGGAAAAGTAATTAAACCCATCTTCTTTTTTTTCTTCTATTCTTAAAATTGCTAAATACAATGCACAAACACTTAGTATTGATACAAATGTATTTAGTGTGAATGTGTTTTCATTAGATAACTGCAGTCAGACCTGGGAGGAACAACTATCACAGTTTGGTCAAAGTCTGACTGAACGTGGCCATTCTCTATTTGAATTATTTCATTTGTTGAGACCCACTGAGTCCTATACTGGTGTGTATACACAGATTGGCCACTAGATGGTGTCTTCTCTCCACTGCTGAATCTGTGCTCTGCCTATCAATTCAATCCAATTCAATTCAGGAGTTGAAAACAAGGAGTTTTTGTTGGCATGAGAAAACATACACATTGCCAAAGCAAGTGTCACAATGTAATAAACAGTTTGGAAATGGGGAAAAGTATATGCAGTTGGAGGGTCTTTGCCAATATTCAAGAAATATCTTATTTCTTCCTCTCCGTAGATTACATGATTCAGTTTGATGTGTTATATTATATTTTCTTTTGTGTGTTCGTTGTTGTATTGTTTATTTCCCCTTTTTGCGCAGTCTGTGTGTTTTTATTTCTTTATTGCACAGCTGCTCCCTTTACCAATTTGTAGTCTTTTGTATTGTTCTTTATGAACTTTTAATCTGTTTAATCAATTACCTCTTCCATACAGGAAAGGATTCCAAATAAGCCAGCTGACTTCTTCCTTTCCTTGCATTGTATTTTTGTTCTTTGATATGTATTATATGTGTTATTGTGCAAACAGAGGAGCTATATGTCACATTGTGTCGTTACATGCTATATTATATACAGGGTATAAAGCTTTTTTTAAACTAATATAGCACCAATCTTTTGGACAAATGGCAGCATTTTTAGTAGTATACAAAAATCAGGGCGCTCTTATCATCGTACTACGTAATCCATTCATTGTCAATGGGGATATAGTCTTTCTGTAGGACAAAAACTGCCGATTTGCTGGTCCACTTAGGACTCACTAGTCACTTAAATAATAACCAGTAAGACGCGCAAACGCGGGAAGCGAACGCAGCTGAGACCCTGCAGATCATGTCTGTCCGTCTGTCTGTGTGTCTGTCCCGCTGTTACTGTATATGTGGACCTGGCCCCTTTTGTGCCCATATATGGAGCTGAGTGATTTGTTTGTGATTGATGCAACACACTCCATATTTGGACGTATAGCGGGACAGACAGACAGACAGACAGACATGATCTGCTAGGTCTCATAGTAAGTGCTCACTGCGTTCACAATAATAATAATAATATACACTTACACGAAAGACACACTTGTGTCCTGTGTCTTCTGCATGTTATGGCCGCCTCAATGCATTTCCAATGGGAGTCAAATGGATGATGGTTTCATGACACAACATTGTTGCATGCGGCTGCCATGCAACAATGTTGCATTGCAAACAAAACAAAAGACAAGTGGAATGAAATATTTATATTACTACAGATACGATACGATACGATACAACTTTATTGTCAGCTTGCACTGAATTTTGTTTTGCGTCCATGACGTCACCAAAATACAGACAAGACACAGACACATTACAAAAAGATACATTGCAGGACACACATCTCAGGAACAAGAACATATCCTCTGGTTTTACCGATTTTGGTTTAAAAACAGGTGGTACTTCAGTATAAAAAGGTTGGGAACCAATTGTGTAAAGTACTAACTAAGTGCATTTACTTAAGTACTGTACTTAAGTACAGTTTTGAGGTATTTGTACTTTACTTGAGTATTTCCGACCAATATCCAATACTTTTACTCCACTACATGTATTTTACAGCTTTAGTTCGGCTACTAGTTACTGTGTAGATGTGGTTTATTGCGAACGCAGTGAGCACTTACTATGAGACCTAGCAGATCATGTCTGTCCGTCTGTCTGTCTGTGTGTGTGTGTGTGTGTGTGTCCCCTTTGTGCCCATATATGGAGCTGAGTGATTTGTTTGTCATTGATGCAACACACTCCATATTTGGACGTATAGCTGCTTTGGGGACTCCTTATATGGTTATGGCTGAGTCATGGTGAATTGTTATTGCAATTTACGATCTGCGTTCGCTTCCCGCGTTTGCGCGTCTTACTCGTTATTATACAAAACATATAGGCTACATCAGGGGTGCCCACGCCTTTTTGACTTGAGAGCTACTTTAAAAATGACCAGCTCAACAAGATCTACCCACCGAATACCATTGCTGAAATTAGTCATGGAATAGGTAGTGTTTTTTGTATTTAATTTGTAATGCTATATACCAACGTTTGTGCACAGCAACACTATTGGAACTATAAGATTGTGCATTGTGGGTTTGAGGGGGTGCATACTTAGTTTAGACTATAAGTCATTGGTTAGACATGGGGTAACTGTTTCTCTGCCAATCGTCCTGCATGTTCTGATGAATTGAACATGGGGGACCCCAACGTAAACGAGCCATTGTGCTTCTCTGGGTTTATCCTCTTGTGATTTTCCTCAAACTGCGCCTTTTACTCCACAAACGGTACGACGCCCTGAGGGCGAGAAGCGTGCACGCATCCGCCTGGGTGACGGCACGCATCCGCCTGGGTGACGGCACGCATCCGCCTGGGTGACGGCACGCATCCGCCTGGGTGGCGGCAGACCGCTGGCCGAGCACTGAGGCGCTTTGGCATGGGGGGGGGGGTCAGATCAACATATGGAATGAATTCTATACTGGCCATATATGGAGCGTGTCTTCAGTGTACAAGGGTTTGATGAGGTCAGATCAACACATGGAATGAATTCTATACTGGCCATATATGGAGCGTGTCTTGAGTGTACAAGGGTTTGATGAGGTCAGATCAACACATGGAATGAATTCTGTACTGGCCATATATGGAGCGTGTCTTGAGTGTACAGGGTTTGATGAGGTCAGATCAACGCATGGAATGTCAGAACAGGTCAGCTCCATATATGGAGATCTAAGGGTTTGAGGACCATATATGGAGGCATGATGTCACGAGGCGTGACCATATATGGAGGTATGGGGTGACTATACAGTAACTAACTGACGGACGGGAGATGCGTGGTTTTCATTCTAGTAAATGCGACGTACAGTCGCAGCAATTATCAATAAACCAATCAATCAATCAATCAATCAATCAATCTCAGTGCATGTGGTATCCGGGACGGGTCCTAAATGGACCCAAAACAAATGGAACCAAATGGACCCGTCCCATGTGTGCGCGCGTGTGTGTGTGTGTGTGTGTGTGTGTGTGTCTCTCTTCCTCTGTAGGGGCCATGAGGACATGCAGCATTCTGCCCCAGCCCTCCCCTCCTCCCCCCTCCCATTCTGGTGGCGGTGGTGGCTCAGGGGTATAGAGTGGCTGGATGGTAACCGCAAGGTTCCCGGTTCGATCCCCGTGGGCTCCCCGAGAGTTAGTGTCGAAGTGTCCTTGAGCAAGACTCTGAACCCCTATAGTTGCTCCTGATGTGCTGGTTGGTGCCTTGCATGGTTTCCGCCGCTATCAGTGTATGAATGTGTGTGTGAATGGGTGAATGTAATGCACAATATATATGTAAAGCCCCCCCCCCCGCTCCCATTCTGCCCCAGCCCCCCACTCCCTGACACCCCCATTCTGCCCCAGCCCCCCCTCCCCTCTCATCCCCCCCCCTCCCCCCTCCCTCCCCGGAACCTCCCTAGCTCCTGATAATTCCTTCGTATATATTCTTTTCTCCTTCCCCCACCCCTCTGACCCCCCCCCCCCCCCTCCTAACACCCACCGCATCGCATTACCCAATTCTCCCAAATCAGCTTCTTTCCACAAGTATCACGCACGCACACACTCACTCACAAACACACACGCACGGTTGTAATCCCCTCCCCCCTGTGTGTGTGTGTGTCTCCAGTCCCATTGAGAGCCATTAGCATACAGATGTTGTCCTGAAAAGGGAAAGCCGGCTGGGGTTCATCACAAAAGGCCCTCAGGAGGAGGGGGGAGGGGTTTAGGGAGTGGGCGTGGCCTAGCGGGGGAGGGGGGGAGGGGAGGAAGGGTGCAGAAGGTTGGGCCTTGGCCTTTTAGTTACACACCAGGGTTGCCAATAAGTCTGTTTATTTACCACAACTTTTGGCTTGTTGAGTTGTGTTTTTTTTCTCCTTTTAATAGTAAATACCCATTGGTTTGGGGCAGTGTGAATCACATTGAGTGAAACAATGGCTCTGGTGTCTGTGCTATAGCCCTGGCTTAAATAAATGACCAAAACATTCATTTTTATAGACATACATAGTATTTAGAATGATAACATACCATGCCTCAAATCTTTTTGTCTTCTTCTTATGACTAGATAGAACAGTGCCCGTTGTTGGGGGTTGATCAGGTGTGATCTATAATTGGCTAATAAACGGCGAGGTCGTGCATCATTGTGATGCCCATATATGGAGTTCTTTGTCAGGCATGCCCAAATATGGAGTCTATATTATGCCAGATGTAAGAACATATTTTGATGTCAGAACATAGGCCAGCTCCATATATGGAGCCTGCAGGGCAGGGGCTGTGCACTGCATCCAGAGCCCGGGCAGAGGGCTTTTTGGGGCGGTTCTGGACAACCGTGGGTCCGACCGACTCGACACCGGACACTGCACTCCCTGTGGTGTGGGTGGGACGCGTGTGTCGAATTTGAAGTCAGTGGGGCGAACGGTTCTCGAGTTACGTGGACTACAGACATACACACAGACAGACAGACAGAGACTTGCACTGCATAGATATCGTCATATAATATTATTGGGTTTATTTTGGCTTGTTTTTCGAGGAAAGATTTGGGTTATTTCTTTCGCAAAAGTTGGCAACATTGGTACACAATCTGGATTACGCACACACGCACGCACGCACCATAGACTGTAAGGCACACACACACACGCACGCACGCGCGCGCACACACACACACACACACACACACACACACACACACACACACGACATGATGACACACACTCACACAGACCCTATAGGGTCCCCAACTTCTGCTCCAGTCAGTGTGTGAATGGGTGTGCACCCATCGGTGTGTGTGTGTGTGTGTGTGTGTGTGTGTGTGCATGCGTGCGTATGCACCACCATGGTCCATTGTGTGGAGGGAGTGTCTTTGTTTGAGCATCTGTTGCCCAAACATTCCCATCAAAGTGTGGCTCGCACTAAATTAGTCTGTTCAGACAAGTTGCAACAAAAACACCCTCGTCTTCCCACAGAGCGCACGCACACACACACACACACACACACACACACACACACACACACACACACACACACACACACACACACTGAACCACGGTGCATTAGAGCTGTAAAGCAACACCAATGGGACATTAATGCCAGCAAGGAACAAACCTTATATTCTGTCAACTTGGGAGTTTTCAAATAATCTCCTTATATAAAAGTCTGGGACTCAAAATGTATTTGGGTAAAAATATGGTGCAAAGGTATTTTGGCATCAAAATGTATACTTAAATCACCAACATTAAAAAATATGTCCCGTTTTCAAATGTTTGAAAAGTCTTTTGAAAATAGCAGATTTCCGGCTATTTTCAAGTTAATGAATTATTTTGAAATAGGCCTAGTTAATTAATCTACAAAGTAACTATTGGTAGCAAAAGGTTTCAAACGAATGCAGTGGAGTAGAAGTACAATATTTGCCTCTGGAGATGTGCAAGTAAAAAGTATAAACACTCAAGTAAAGTACAAATACCTCAACATTGTACTTAAGTAAATGTACTTAGTTACTTCACACCACATGGGTGTTTTACTATTACCTAACCATACAAGGTTTTAATAGAAAATGCATCGTCATATAGGTGGAATAAAAAGACGGTGGATTCACCATGATACATTTTTACAGTTAAACCTGACATTCAGGCATGTTGTCACTTGTCATCATGCTTGTTGTTGTTGTTGTTGTTGGCTTCTTTTGTTGTGTTTTATCTGCCGGTGGGCTTTGTGTGCATGCCTGTGCCTCGTTACGGTTCACCTGAACCACCCTGGGGGACGAATAAAGCCTCCGCCAGTCAGTCAGCCCCTGATAAGTAGTAGAGATGTGTCTTAACATTCTGACCTGAGATCAGATTCTAAAAATAATGTCTCCTACATGTCAGTCGTTCTTCGATTTTTCAAAAATAGCAGACCTACAAGCTCGTAGCGCGCTGCTCGGTGGCGCGCTATGAGCTTTTAGATCTGCTATTTTTCAATAGCTAAAGCATAGCATAATGCTAGCACCAAAAGGGGGTTTTCCGCCCAAAATGGGTTAATTGTTATCTCATCATCTGTCATCTTATCTTAAAGATAAAGACCCCCCCCCAGGAGGCTGCCGATCTCAGCAAGTGTGCGACTTAAAAGCAACCTTTAAAGGTAGGGTGAGTGGTATTGTTTGGTCAAAACAAAAGGTTTTAAGGTTAAATCACTATATTGTGATAGTAATCATTGCTGTAGACTAGAGAGTGTTTGTTCAGTAACAGAGGTATCTCCGTCTCTCCTGCTCAGATAATACATTGTCAGGTATAGGTGACAACATTTCAGCCGATGGAGAAAGTAGGAGAAAGTATACTAAAAAAAGTAGCCATTTCAATTCCACTTGTTTAATCTGTATATCCTGACCGAGTTCTCTATCCCGATTGGATGAAATTGTTATCCCGACCTGAAAATGCATGTTATGTTTAATAATAAAGCTGGAGAGACTCCTGTTACTGAACAAACACTCTATAGCAATGATTACTGTTACAATATAGAGCTATTTAACACTTATTTTAACCAAAGAAAATGACTTACCCTACCTTTTAAGATAAAAAAAAACACCTATACTTTTATACCTTTCCTTTCTTTTAATGGAAAGCTGAAACTCAAACTAATTTCACAGTTTTTTCACCTGTAAACCTGTGATCTGACAATTAGTTGTATTCTGAAGCATCTCAATGATTTTAGCCATATGACAAAAATAACTATGAAAATAAAAAACTAGCTTCAGTATATTTTCCAAAGACATTTATTTTATTTTGAACCAAAATATCGACAAATATATTATTAGACAACTGGGCTATATCCACGTAAACCCATGGAATGTAAACATAAACAGTCAATGCACTTAAATTATAATATAGAAATCAAAAAGCAAAATATCAAAACATCACGATATAGTTTTCACTTTGAAAAAAAGAAAACACAAAATAAATAAGTTTTAAGTTAACAAACGTTATTATAAAAAAAAAGGCTTGCTGAACGGCTTTGTGTTCAGGAAAACGATAAGCAACAGCAACAGCAGTATCTCTGGCACACACACACACACGCACGTGCATACACACACACACACACACACACACACACACACACACACACACAGCTTCAGTGTTAATGTAACTCTGACAAAGAGTTACAAATGGATAACTTAACACAATGCAAAAGAAGAAACATAATACAGCAGATTACACATTTGTGAGCCTGATTTCACATGACATATAACGTGACAGCCCCCCCCCCCCCCCCCCTCCACAACCGAGTTAGTTAGCTTGCTTAGCTAGCTAGCGTGCAACAACAAGCTCTTCTTCCCACAAACTCGTTGTCTTCAAGGTGACGGAAATCAGGTTTTACACAAAATCAACCCCATTTTCTAGATTTTGTTCAGTCTTTCAGCCCCGTATTTCCTTCATATCTCTGAGAGTGAGAGAGCATTCCTGGTTTCCGGGATATGTCTAAACCAATAGTGGACACAGAACTTCAGAAAGCCCAGACACATGTTGTATAGTATATAGGCTACACTGAATCTGATATGCAACGTGGCTACCAGTATGCATTTCTGATATCAATAAGTGGGGTCTTTAATATAAACTTCTATTGTACGCCACTGCCGCCAGTAAGAAAGAAATAGTTGTACAAAAACGTAATACCTTTCTCCTCCCTTCAGGGTGAATATTATAAAGCAGACTATAGGGCAATACTGTATAGGTAAAGCACATTTCTGCCTGCATCGTAAAAAAAAAAGTAAATGCATAATACACAATCATCAACAATGTCTGTCAGTGACAACAAATACGAACAAGAAATAAATAAATCTAAGGAAGGTGTTAAGCTATGGCAGTAATAATAATAATAATAACAACAACAATAATAATAATTAAAAAACAATAGCATTAACAACAACACTGTATTAGCTAGAGGCTATAGGCGTCGACAGTGATATTAAGGTTAGGAATGATCAACTTTGGTAACTAGACGGAGGCAACGGGTACACGCCATCCATGACTCGGTGACAGACAGTTTGAGCGCTTGCCTCTCGTGCTAATGATTCGTTAGTTCCGTCTGTGTGGCCGTAAACATGACTGGAGTATATATAGCGTTGTCCTGTCAGTGTAGCCATAATAAATAGGCTAATATACAGGAAGAAATGTGCTATCAGCAATGCTCAAATTGTCTTAATTTATTACAAAAGAGAGAGAGCACGCCGTTTCCAGAATCACTAACCAGTGTCTATCACACCAGACGTACAGTATACACACAGGGCAAACAAAACAAAAAAACATTTATCTTTCAAAAAGGAGGGCACAGAAACTTAAACAGAAACTTCATAAGGAGAAGAATCGTCTATAAAAACGGGTATACAACAGTATACATCACTTATAACGGCATCGAAAACAACAGACAATAAAATAAAATAAAATAAAAATAGTTCAAAAAGTCGGCTTAAATTTGACAAACTCTGAGCAGCGCTACTACTGCTTGGATGAAGAAATGCAATATGCACAAAGTAAGGTATACGTTTCACCAGGCTGGACTTAAACCAGGAGGTCAAAGTCAACTTGTTTTAACACGCTGAGGACAATATCTCAACTATAGGCTACTACAAAAGTTACAGGGCGAGTCACACGACGAGAAGGCCACAAGTGGAACTCAAGCCTGTGACGTGTATGAATAGGCCTTGACCCGCTGTTATGCAAACGTTTGTCGAAAACCGCTTTCCCGTGGCCCCCTGTTGCAAATCAGGTCCCGTAGTAACGAGTTTAAAAGCGTCGTATACGGCCCGCCGTCGCGTGGCTAGTCGTCCGAGACGGACAGGCTGCTGAAGATTGGCAGGCGACGGCCCTCGAAGTTGGGCGACTCCGAGCCTCCGGAGCTGAGGGAGGAGGAGGAGGAGGTGTAGCCTTCCTCCTCGGACAGGGAGTCGGCCGAGGAGCAGCGCTGTAGGCCGCTCTGCAGGCTGTTCTGCAGGCTGCTCTGCAGGCCGCTCAGGGACAGCGGCAGGAGCTGCTGCTGGTTTCGGATGATGTGGTGGAGGCCGGGGGGGCTGGAGAGGCGGGTCGTCGTGGCGGCTGCGAACGCGGGGAACTTGAGGTCGGCGGCGGCATAGTCGGCAGCAGCGTAGAAGCAGGGGTCTTTGGCCAGGTCGACCGGGAGGAGGCTGGAGGAGGAGGAGGAGGAGAAGAAGGGGTACGGGCAGTGCCTCAGCACCCCGGGCTCCGGGAGGAACAGCCCCGGCGAGAGAAGCTCGGGGCTTCCCTCCTCCTCCTCCGACGATGATGACGGAGGTGACACGGAGGAGGCGCGGGTGAAGAGGAACGAGGAGGAGTAGCCGGGAGGAGGAGGCTGCTGCGACAACGACTCCCGGACGGGCCGGAATCCTCCTCCTCCGGAGGAGGAGGAGAACAACGCCTGCAGGGACGAGGAGAAGCCGGCGAAGCTGACGCTGTGGCGGAGGAGCGGGGGCCTCGTCGTCTGGGCATTCGATGGTGTGCCTCCCTCCTCGCCGGGCGAGATGATGTCGTCTGCGTTGCCGTGGATGAAGTGGCAGCGTGCGCCGTACGGGCAAAATCCCGCCGTGTGGAAGGTGCGGCAGGGCTCCGTCTTGTACTTGGGGTGGCGGCTCAGGCCGCGCATCTCGTCGAAGCCGTGCGCAAACTGGCACTTGGCGCCGTACTTGCACGTGCCGCTCTCCTCGTAGGTGCGGCACAGCTCGGTCTTGTAGCGCGTGGACATGGGCGGGGACACAGGCGGCTCTGCCATGGGGGGGAGGGGCTTGGTGACGGCCGAAAAAGAGGAGGAGAGGGAGGCGTTGCTGAGGCTGAGGCTGAGGCCGGGCGGCGGGGAGGGCAGCAGAGAGGCGTGGCGGCCCCCTGTGGACGCCGCGTGGCCCTCGATCATGCTGACGGAGCGGTCGACCCGAAACGGGATCCGGTCGAGGGACGAGCACGGCAGCTGGAGCCCCGCCTCCTTGTCCCCCCACCACCGCTGCTGGCCCTCCACGGGGGCCATGCCGAGGCAACCCCAGTGGTGGTCCTCCGAGCCGGAATCACCGCCGCTGTTGCTGTTGAACTTGGAGTTGGGCAGCGTCACGGGGCACAGCGAGTGGCGCCGCTGGAAGCCTGCCACCGCGGCCGCGGCTGTGGCGCTCCTCTGGCGGGTCTGCTGCTGCTGGTAGGACAGGCCATCTGTCTCTGTCGGCTCCAGGCCGCGGAAATTCTGTCACACAAAAGAACACAAGGAGGAGAATGAATGAATGAATGGTGAGCGCTCGGCATTCCTGGAGCACTGGAGCGAGAGAGAGAGAGAGAGAGGCTGACCCGACATGAAAGGAAGGGTCTCCGATGGGCGTCTGGTCCTAGCAGGAGAGCAGATGACTTACAATGGGACGTTTTGTTCTGCGCTGGTGAAAGGCTCGTTGAACTATTGCAGTTTCTTTAATTGACTAGTCGTATAACTTCTAGATTTTCACATTTAATTACACGTTATATATATTGCGTGTGTTTACAACACAGCGGGAGACGAGGCATAATGCAACCTTTTGACACATTTTAGGCAGCTCATATTGACTACAAGTGACCCTGGTCGACAACCATGAATAGTGAGGAAACTCTTGACAATATTGCATTCACATAAAGCAACTTTTATTCCACTATTATTATTACAAATAGTAATAGTCATTTTGACTATACTGTTATAAGGACTCTTTCTTGTTTCTCGCATAGATAAATCTGTCTGAAGTGTATCTCTATTCACTTTTGCTTTGTAAGAAACTAAAACATGGTAGTCTTTTATCTTAATTCAACAGTTTGTATTCCAGTCTCCTTTATATGATATGAGCCTCAGCAACACTTAGACCTGAGACCAGATTCTACTAGTGTCTTCTAAATCATGACAGTTTTCTGAAATGTCAGTAACAACTATTTCATGTCAAGGACGCCAGAACTCATATGTAATTAGCCGTCGACCCCCATCTGAAAATATGTTGTTCCATGCAGGGACCCCGCCATAAACAAAGATTTAAGTTAACATGTTTGCTCTGAAAGAATATACATTCAAAGATTTGCGCCACATTTTCACGATTAAAAACAATAGCAGATCTACAAGCTCGTAGGATCGCTGCCCTATGAGCTTGTACATCTGCTATTTTTCAATAGCTAAAGTATAACATAAGGCTTAAAAACAGTGCTACCTAATCTCTATCCATGAATAAAATACATTAAAATAAAAAAGAAGAAAACCGAACCGGACTAATGTAGTTTGGATGGATGGATGGACATGCACACACGCACATACACACGCGTGCACACTCGTGCACACACACACACACACACACACACACACACACTAACACACACACACACACACACACACACACACACACACACACACACACACACACACGTGGACTATAGAAAACAGTTGGCATGTGCAGAGTGCAGACCCAACTCATGAAGATGATCAATGACTCAATTCTATATTGTCAAAAAAAAGCAAATAAAGACGCATGTCTTCATTTATGTAACTGTCTTAAAGTAAATGGTGTGTTAATATAACTGAAAGTGTAACACATGGAACCAAATGTACCCTTACAGGTCTGTAACTCTGAGAGTGTACACATGGAACCTAATGGACCCTTATGGGTCTGTAACTCTGAGAGAGTAGAGTGTACGAATGGAACCAAATGGACCCTTATGGGCCCATAACTCAGAGAGTGTACAAATGGAACCAAATGGACCCTTATGGGCCTGCACAACTCCGAGAGTGTACAAATGGAACCAAAATGGGTTTAATGGACCCTCGTGGGGGCCATTTGGTTCCATTTCTGCACTCTCTCGTGCAGAGATCCCAGTGGTCTTTGACATAAAGTGATGCTGTGTGTCCTCACCTTGCAGAAGAACTCCTCGTCCAGTTCCAGGAACGGTGTCAGGAAGTCCGAGGGCATGGTGGTCCGTTCGTCCGTCCGTCCCGTCTGGCCCGTCTGTCCCAGCTAGGGTTCACCTCACACCTCGCTGTGGAGATGAAGGTTCTGAGGGTTCTTCTACTGGGTTCCCCGGAGAGGAGAGGAGAGGAGAGGAGAGGAGAGGAGGAGAACAACGTCCTCTGTTCCCCGAGAGAAGAGAGGTGGCGTGACGGTCCGAGGTCCACGGCGTGGTTGGAAAGTTTCAAGGAACAACAGGTTAGATCCACTGAGCACCAGACAGAGGGAAAGAGAGGGGAGTGGGCTCTAAATCCAAGTAAGAGAGAGTTTTGGTTGTGTGTTCTGTGTGTGTGTGTGTGTGTGTGTCTGTGGACGGGAGAGACAGACACAGGCAGACAGCCTCTCTAGTTTGCTGCACTCAAAGTAAAGTTCCTTCACAACCAGCCATCTGCTGGAATCTGCTTAAATACTTTGGGGGGAAACCCGAGAGGCCACCCCCCCCCCCCCATCCCCCCCCATCCCTCCTTCTAGTTCACAGGGGGCAGGGCAGGGCGGGGTGGGGAGAGAGAGAGAGTGTGTGTTTGTGTGTGTTTGTGTGTGTGTGTGTGTGTGTGTGTGCACATGTGCGTGTGTGCGCGCGCGTGTCACACTGTGCTTGTGTGTGCACGCATTTGCATATTATGCATGTGCTTTTGTGCACGTGTGTGTGCGTGCGTGTAGTGAGGGAGGGTCTTGCATTGTGACAGTATGCTGGGGGGCAGGGTGGAGAGTAGAGGAGGAGGAGGAGGAGGAGGGGGGGGGGTAGAAAGAAAAGAGTGGAGTTGAATGAAGCTACTTTTCTCCCATTCATTACTCCCCCCCCCCCACACACACACACACACACACACACACACACACACTCCCCCTCTCCTCCAGCAAGCTGGGAAGAAACCCCCATAAAGGCACATTCTGTAGTTTTTTTTTAAATACCCCCCCCCCCCCCCCCACACACACACACACACACACACACTCACACTTTAGTTTAGGATCAATACTGGCTGCCCCCACTGAGGAGATAATGACGAGGTTCGCTAATGTTTGACGGTCACTGCATGCCTCCCATCGTTACCGGCAATAAAGGTATGACAGCTAAAACTAAAGTGTGTGTGTGACGTGTGTGTGTGTGTGTGTGTGTGTGTGTGTGTGTGTGTGTGTGTGTGTGTGTGTGTGTGTGTGTGTGTGTGTGTGTGTGTGTGTGTGTGTGTGTGTGTGTGTGTGTGTGTGTGTGTGTGTGTGTGTGTGTGTGTGTGTGTGTGTGTGTGTGTGTGTGTGTGTGTGTGTGTGTGTGTGTGTGTGTGTGACGTGTGTGTGTGTGTGGCAACATAAATTGGACCCATTAATTTAAGACCTGTAACGCACCATAGCTTTTTGCCATTATTTTATTTGAAACTTTTATCTGTTGAGAAATCGTGAAAATGTGTCGCAAATCTTTCAATATATATTTTGAACTTAAATCTTTTCTTCTGGGGGGGGGGGGGGGGGGGGGGGGGGGGGGGGGAGAGGGGCTCCCTGGAACAACATATTTTCAGACGGGGTTCGGCAGCCAAATACATATCATATCTGGGGGTCCTTGACATTAAGTAGTTTGTGAACCACTGACATAGAAATGTTCAGGCTCCATTTTCGCCACCGCTAAACCCCTTATCCCTAAACGCTAAACCCCTTATCCCTAAACTTCTTTGCCTTTTTTTTTTTTTTTTTTTTTACTATTTTGAAAAACATTTATGAATAGTTCAACTAGCCAATCTACATTGACACGTTGTGAGCTTGTATAGACCGGCCATTTTCACTATTCAAAAATGTTTAGCAAAATAGTTAAAAAAAAAAAAAAAAAGGCAAAGAAGTTTAGGGATAAGGGGTTTAGCGGTGACGAAAATGGAGCCTGTAGTTTTTTTGTTATGTATAAAAGTGTTCAGAAGACATTAAGACATTAGAATGGGCCTCAGGTCTTAATGGGTCAAATAAAGGTCCTACATTTTTACTGCTGATGTAAATCTGTTTCAATAACAGAGCAGCGCCCTCCCAGTGTGTCTCGTTAAGCCACATTAGCATACAAACAGCTCATTAACATACTGCCTTAATTGTGTTTCAAATGTCTATTATTATGCTGCATATGTATATAGCCACGGTTTCAGAATAACAATCGCAATTAATCAATGCGTGAATCACTAATTTGTTTAAGTTTGACATTGTTATGAGTCGGAGGCAGAATAATGCTCTGAGTTCCAAGCAGGAGAGAGAGGCTTGTGTGAAAAGAAGGCCCTTACAGACAGTATAGCCCAGTGGTTCTCAACCCTTTCAGGCTGCAGGGACCCCCAAAATAATCACATTTGAACTGGGGACCCCCCTTCACTGAAAAGCACTTGGAATCGCAGGAGTTCAGTTGAGATTATATTAGCCTATATTTAGTTTATTCAAATATTGTGAAAACAGCAGATCTACAAGCTCACAACGCCTCGCAATGTGAGGCGTTGTGAGCTTGTAGATCGGCTATTTTCATCTGCTTTCTCTCCCCCCCCCCTATTTCTGATTCTATTTGACAATTTGACCAATGTTTCACTATGCAGTTTTGATGCGGTAGCCTAATGGTTTTTGTATTTTCTTTTTCTTTTTCTTTTTAGGTATAAAAGTTCTTGAAAGTCATTAATACAATAGTGGTCACTTCCACTGTCATCTGGGGACCCCCCCCCCCCCAAATAATAATAATGAATAATTATATATATATATATATATATATATGTGGCACTGGCACTGCAGTAGCCCATACAAATCAGTGGTTGCGTTGCTGCCTCGCACCTCCAAAAACTCTTGAGTTTCAGGAAATGGAAAGAATAGCTTGTGTTCCATAGGATCGATTGAATGGTTGTTCTTTTGTCACAAGCTGTTAATTATACATTCCACTGGTTACATATTTACAATTGAAAAAAAAACACACACGGACACACCTAACCACTTTCACTTAAAAACTAAACTAAAACAATAGCAGATCTACAAGCGACAGCGCATACAGGACGGCTATTATTCATGTGACTTTTTGTGTGACAATGGAGGGCATTCGTTTATTACAAAACATAACAAGTTGAAATAATACAAGAGATACAAGCCGGCGGTACCGGGCCGGGCCTGGGTTCCGTATGAACGACACCTCGAGGGTGTGTGAGTACCAGGACACTAGTGTTAAATTGTTAATAGACACTTTGTGAAACATTTCAAATAAAGTTTGGAGCTACTAAAATACCTGCATTAGAAAGAAGACAACTATAGCTACATTCTAACTGCATTTTACTGTGGGAGGGGTGGGGAACATGGAGAACAGGGGGCATCTATGAAACAATTCAAGCCAGGCCGACATGTATGTTGTTGGGTCAGGGTTATAGGCTGATTCAGTACATGTATGTTGGGTCAGGGTTATAGGCTGATTCAGGGTACATGTATGTTGGGCCAGGGTTATAGGCTGATTCAGGGTACATGTATGTTGGGACAGGATTATAGGCTGATTCAGGGTACATGTATGTTGGGCCAGGGTTATAGGCTGATTCAGGGTACATGTATGTTGGGTCAGGATTATAGGCTGATTCAGGGTACATGTATGTTGGGCCAGGGTTATAGGTTGATTCAGGGTACATGTATGTTGGGTCAGGGTTATAGGCTGATTCAGGGTACATGTATGTTGGGTCAGGGTTATAGGCTGATTCAGGGTACATGTATGTTGGGCCAGGGTTATAGGCTGATTCAGGGTACATGTATGTTGGGTCAGGGTTATAGGCTGATTCAGGGTACATGTATGTTGGGTCAGGGTTATAGACTGATTCAGGGTACATGTATGTTGGGTCAGGGTTATATAGGCTGATTCAGGGTACATGTATGTTGGGACAGGATTATATAGGCTGATTCAGGGTTTCAAGTGTTTTGGTCTGGATTTCTCCTTTAAGTACAGTAGGCCTACAAGAAAACATTTTCCAAAATCTGCACACATCTTCCACCTATTCTTTTTTATTTTCCTTGTAAAAACATGGACCAAAATATCAAGTGGAAACTCTGTGGTTTTAGCCCTTATATGTCCTGCACTCAGTGTTTGCGTATCTGTTGTATTTTATCGCCCATGTTGTGTTGTTTTAAAAATCCACCCTCAGTGAATGCAAAACTGCAAAGGCAAATATAAACGTGTGCCTATAATGAAGTTAGTTATCTGTCTTATCCTGACTGCTTTGAAAGCTTCCAGGAGTGTTGATGATACCTCTGACTCCCAAGTGTCTACAGATTATCTGCCATGTGTTTGTCAGAGAGATGTAGGAGACCGACAGATAACTCTCTTCTTCTCCACCCCGGGGTCTCCATGCGGCGTGTGTCACTTTAAGCTTTCCAACCACTTTAACCATTGTTTTATACTTTAGCTTCTTGAAAGCAGGCTCTGTACCCAACAATGCCTGTATTTAGCCTGTCCCCAGCAAGTGGTCACAATTTCAAACAGCCAAAAAAGTGTCTAATATACTGTCACAATCACATAAATATACATACTAAATGAAAGTAGATTGTCAACAACATAGCAAACAATATACATAGTTAATTTTAATTTATATTTTCCAATAAATATCTCGTATCAAATGTGTGTCCCACGTCTCCGTCAACTCCGTCAGGTTTTTTAAAAGTCTTAAATTAATCAGAAAATATTGTCGACAGATTTAAGTCTCCTTTTCCAAGTCCTGTTT
This sequence comes from Protomyctophum bolini, assembly GCF_963924005.1. NCBI lineage: Eukaryota > Metazoa > Chordata > Actinopteri > Myctophiformes > Myctophidae > Protomyctophum > Protomyctophum bolini. The sequence continues at coordinate 7,787,341 of NC_137870.1, forward strand.
ATATTTGTTGCAACAGTGGAGCACCTGGTCTGACAAGCATTCAATTGTTTGATATTTTAAACAAACAATGTTGATATCAATGTGGTCACAGCTTTTACATGTCAACTCCGTCAAGACATTATTATGATCTTTGTTAAGAATTCCAAAATAATGTTTAGTATTTTAGTTTAGGGTTAGGTTTAGCTAACAACTGAAGAAAAAACTAAATGGCTACATTGTACTATTGTATTTTAACATCAGTTATTGTGGTGGTACTTGGAGAGACAGATATTTTCTGAGGTGGTACTTTGGTATAAAAAGGTTGAGAACCACTGCATGGGTATATATGCGCAATGTCCATGCATAAAGTGAGTGGCAAAGAGAGTTTAACATCGTTGAATGCAATCAGATAGGACTTTTCTGTTTGGATGTAGGGGGCTGTCAATCAGATAGGACTTTTCTGTCTGGATGTATGGGCTGTCAATCAGATAGGACATTTCTGTTTGGATGTATGGGGCTGTTAATCAGATATACATCCAAACAGAAAAGTCCTATCTGATTGACAGCCCCATACATCCACACAGAAAAGTCCTATCTGATTGACAGCCCATACATCCACACAGAAAAGTCCTATCTGATTGACAGCCCCATACATCCACACAGAAAAGTCCTATCTGATTGACAGCCCATACATCCAAACAGAAAAGTCCTATATGATTTACAGCCCCATACATCCAAACAGAAAAGTCCTATCTGATTGACAGCCCATACATCCACACAGAAAAGTCCTATCTGATTGACAGCCCCATACATCCAAACAGAAAAGTCCTATCTGATTGACAGCCCCATACATCCACACAGAAAAGTCCTATCTGATTGACAGCCCCATACATCCACACAGAAAAGTCCTATCTGATTGACAGCCCCATACATCCACACAGAAAAGTCCTATATGATTTATAGCCCATACATCCAAACAGAAAAGTCCTATCTGATTGACAGCCCCATACATCCACACAGAAAAGTCCTATCTGATTGACAGCCCCATACATCCACACAGAAAAGTCCTATCTGATTGACAGCCCCATACATCCACACAGGAAAGTCCTATCTGATTGACAGCCCATACATCCAAACAGAAAAGTCCTATATGATTTACAGCCCCATACATCCAAACAGAAAAGTCCTATCTGATTGACAGCCCCATACATCCAAACAGAAAAGTCCTATCTGATTGACAGCCCCATACATCCACACAGAAAAGTCCTATATGATTTATAGCCCATACATCCAAACAGAAAAGTCCTATCTGATTGACAGCCCATACCTCCACACAGGAAAGTCCTATCTGATTGACAGCCCCATACATCCAAACAGATAAGTCCTATCTGATTGACAGCCCATACATCCAAACAGAAAAGTCCTATATGATTTATAGCCCATACATCCAAACAGAAAAGTCCTATCTGATTGACAGCCCATACATCCACACAGGAAAGTCCTATCTGATTGACAGCCCCATACATCCAAACAGAAAAGTCCTATCTGATTTACAGCCCCATACATCCACACAGAAAAGTCTTATCTGATTGACAGCCCCATACATCCACACAGACTTCTTCAGTTATTAGCTAAACCTACCCCTAAACAAAAATACTTCTTAACAAAGATCATAATAATGTCCTGACGGAGTTGACATGTAAAAGCTGTGACCACATTGATATCAACATTGTTTGTTTAAAATATCAAACAATTGAATGCTTGTCAGACCAGGTGCTCCACTGTTGCAACAAATATAAACAGGACTTGGAAAAGGAGTCTTCAGGCTAAATCTGTCGACAATATTTTCGGATTAATTTAAGACTTTTAAAAAACCTGACGGAGTTGACAGAGACGTGGGACACACATTTGATATGAGATATTTATTGGAAAATATCTGTCTCTCCAAGTACCACCACAATAACTGATGTTAAAATGCAGGAGCGTAGACCTGCCCTAGCCTGGCGCAGCCACACTTCACCCGCCCCCTATTGCATATGCCCCGAGGTGGATCGCAGTGAAGCGCAGTGGACGGTATATTAGTATGGCAACGCGAGGCTAGACCTGCCCCATCCTATAATTCAGCTATGCACAGTTAAAGGACCACTTCACAACTTTTCAACCTATCTTCATAATAATAGGTCCTCACTAATAATCTTGAAAATGTCATTATTTTCTACAGCCCTCTCATAGGAGGGCTGTGGGCAGTTCAGAAACCGCCTTCCAGTGACATCATCGATGGGGAATACAAGCTAATAAAAACTGCAGGCTTTCTAGTCCTGAAAAGTTGCAATGCGAAAATGGAAGCCATCGTTCTCACGATAATGCAAATCTAAACATTTTTGTAAAGAAATCTTGTTTAAAAAAGAATCTGCCTAATGATGATGTCACTGGAAGTGGTCCTTTAACACAGGAAGGAAATTAAACTTAATTATTCCTTGAATTGTTTTGTTTTTGTTCCATTCCTATAAGCCTATAATGACAAAACTCGGTCTAATCAGTAATCGGCTGATGACATTTCTAATGTGATTAATCCGTTCTCAAGTCTGGAACCCATGGAACAACACATTTTCAGATGGGGGTCCGCGGCCAAATACAGATGATTCTGGGGGTCCTTGACATGAAACAGGTTGAGCACCACTGACATTAGAAACATAGGTTTTTCAGGAAAACTGTCATGATTTATTTAGAAGACATTTTGTATAATGGAGCTCAGCTCTAAATGGTCCCACCAGTGGTTGGGAATCACAGCATGTGTTGATTGAATCCGTTGTTATGTGTATTGTTCTGTTTCCGTAGGCTTTAATTCTGTTCAGACAATGCCGCATTCAAGAGCATTGTGATTGGTTGATGTGGAATGGGTTACTTATACAGTTAGCCAATTGAAGATAGTAGTACGTGTAAATACGCGACGATCAAGCAATTATGATGAGGATACACAAATCCAACCAAATGGACCCTTTATTACACAGGGGCTGTAAATCCAATAGTGTACACACACATTACACACATGGAACCAAATGGGCCCATTTGGTTCCATTTGTGCAATCTGGGAGTTGTGTGTGTGTGTGTGTGTGTGTGTGTGTGTGTGTGTGTGTGTGTGTGTGTGTGTGTGTGTGTGTGTGTGCGCGCGCGTGTGCGCGCGTATAGGCCATAATGTGACCACTGTGTGTGTGTGTGTGTGTGTTTTGGCTGTCATTTACTGTAGCAGCCTGTTCGTTATTTAAAGCCACAGTGCAGAACTTTCCATTGTGACTCAAATAAAGCCCCAATCCTCGCTAATCCCCCGACATGCGGAGAAAAAAAAGGCGGCTAATAAGATTGACGCCTGTGATGTCACCGCCCGTCCGGCGTGATGCCACTGTGATGTCACCCCCCCCCCGTCCGGAGTGATGTCACTGTGATGTCATGCTATTTTTTAATAGCTAAAGCACAACATAGTGCTAACACCAAAACGGGTTCCCGTTCAGAATGGGTTAAAGAAACAAAGGACAAAATGATAAGATACCGGTAGATAAATGTTGACCACGTTGGCGCGGTGGCGTGGGCGATTTCTTTTTAGTCAGAGGAAACAAATACATTGTTTGTTACAAGTAAAAAGTCCTGCATTCAAAGGCTCACTGGAGTAAAAGCACAAACACATTGGCATCAAAATATATTTATTCACACAGTAGTGATCGTTAAAAGTAGTCGATCCAATCACGTGATCGGAAGTCCGGGCCGATCACGCCACTTTCAAATGATCGGAATCCGATCGGGAGCAAAAAAAGAACGTGATCGGGACATCCTTGTATCAATATTATATCCATAACATGATATTAGACATATATTGTCTGTGATTTTGGATATTGTACTATTGTGATATAAAATTGTGTTCTATAAAAAGAATATTAATATCTGATTAATATCTGATCGGGAAAAATCGGTATCGGCAGATACTCGAAAATCAAATGATCAGAATCGGATCGGGGAGCGAAAACAAAACAAAAAACGTGATTGGGACATCCCTATGCAGAACGGTCCATTTCTAAATCAAATTATTGAATTATTTATTATTATAAATGCATCAATGTGTTCATCGCTTTAACTGCTGTTAAAGGTTTTAATTGATTGATTGAAATATGTTGTTATTCACAGTTTCCACAATGGGTACAGTCCCATCAAAGTACAGGTCAAACGGCTACGAGGAGAAAAACCAGGAGAAAAAAAAAGCACCAAAACCAAAAAAACAGATCTATGCAAAGAATAAATCATCATATTGAAGAAAAAAAAAGAATTGCAGACGCCTGCAAATGCTCTTTTAGAGCGGTTTTGAAGGCGGGCATGCTTTTATGTGCTGTTGGGTATAGCTGAAACTCTAATAATACTATGTCATCATTACACAGACTAAAAGCTGTAAAATAATTATTGTAGTGGAATAAAGAGTAGACTAATATATCCATGAATGGAAATAATCAAGTAAAGTTAAACACAGTACGTGAGTAAATGTACTTCTGCGCACGACAAAGTACATACTATACAAACCGTATGCAAACGACCAAACACCTAAAAACAGACACACCTTATCACACGATATGAGCATAACTGATACAGTGTGTGTGTGTGTGTGTGTGTGTGTGTGTGTGTGTGTGTGTGTGTGTGTGTGTGTGTGTGTGTGTGTGTGCGTGTGCGTGTGTGTGCGTGTGTGTGTCTTGAAAGCAAGAGAAAGAAGGGGGGTTTTCTGATAATAACAGCAGTTATAAACAGTCAGTGTGTGTGTGTGTGTCTCTGTGTGTGTGTCTCTGTGTGTGTCCCTGTGTGTTTTGTTAAATAACTGTAATCCATGTGGTTTCCTCCCTTTAACTCTCTCTCTCTCTCTCTCTCTCTCTCTCTCTCTCTATCTGTTATTGTGGTCTGGCTTTTTGAGTGCCGGCACAACTGAATCTGCTCTTTCATAACCGTGCATCATAACTGCCTGAGACCGGGTGCATGTGTGTGCGTGCGTGCGTGCATGCATGCGTGCGTGGCACTGAGCCACAGCCAGAGAGAGTTATGAAATATGTGATGTGGTGGTTTATAACGTTACATGACCAGTAAACGTCCAACAGTTTTTAGGCTCACACACACACCGCTCTCACAGAACAGAAATCAGACCACCACCACCACTGATTAGACTGACCCTGTACAGAAGGAACCAAATGGACCTGTATGGGTCCATTTGGTTCCGTCTGTACAGGGTTTGGGATACCAGTGCTTTCTATATAGCACTACAAATCTTTAAAACAAATTATTCTCACTGAAACGAATGCCAGTGAGGACGCACGCACGCACGCACGCACACACACTGACATAAAGGCCATGCTGACCAATAGAGTGTTGTTCTACAACAAGCATGAAATGGCACTGGTGATGAGGTCATTGATGAGGTAGTTGTCTGACATATCATAGGAAGACGTGCACGCATGCGCGCGCACACACACACACACACACACACACACACACACACACACACACACACACACACACACACACACACACACACACACACACACACAGAGCGTGGGTGTGGTGCAGGACCCCCTGTCTGTCTGAGCCTGTCTTGGCCTCTATTCCTGGAGGTCAATGTGACAACAAGTGCTCTATTGTCCAATGGGATGGCCTTTCCATATGTCTCCCTGTGTAGGACCTATACCACACTGCAATATATATGAACTGAAATGAGCTGAGAAGTTTACTTTATTCAAATGATTTGTTTTATTTTTCAAAATAGATTACAGTGTAATGTTCAACCAAATTAAAAATGCTATGTTCTCCAGGTACAAATAAACCTATGGTACAAGCCTAAGTTGTGAACCTATACTGCCTTATAAAGGACATATACACTGTAGAACCTTATGTGAAGTATCATTTAAACAAAAGGCAACGATCTCTTCGTGCTCAAATAAGGTCAGTTACATTACCATTATCACTGGAGACTGGCAGGTTTAATGCCACCCCTGAAGATGAGAGATATTGTCTGTTCTGTGATCTAGATGAAATTGAAAATGAAGTTCACTTTTTGTTTTACTGCTCTAAATACAATGACTTAAGGGATATATATATTATATATGTATATATATATATACCATTTGGTTTCATTTGTACTCTCTCAGACTTACAACTGGATCATTTACTACTGTCATTATTAACATTTTAATGCTGTTTATGTTTGGGTTCCCTACAGCTTTGTCCCGATCCGAGCTTTGACGTATAATCGGAAATCGGTGGCGATCACGTCATTTTCTAAATGATTCGTAATCGGATCCGAGCAAAAAAACTAAACAAAACACGTGATCGGGACATCAATATTGTATCCATGTCATGATATTAGACTGGATATTATCGCCTGTGATTTTGGATATCGTGCTATTGGGATATGGCATAAACATAAACAAAACTATTATCCCATTTAGGCCATAAAATAAAAAAAACAACAGAAAAACCTCATGTTTCTATATCAGTGGTTCTCGATATTTCATATTGTTGGGATATTTCGCACCTCTTAAATAAGCACCATTACTTTAAGAGTGTGCAGGGGCTGTGCTCATGCAGCAAGGTCACAGAGTGACAAGAAAGATTGTTAGTATATAGTGTTGGGAAAAAGTGTGACACGTCAGAATTCTCCAGGGACGACACGCGTCGGCACTGTGCTTCGAGGGGCCCTTCGATCTGCGGACTGATATGATCGAATCTGATTCGTGATGTATACAGGTCGTATCTGCTTTCATATGTGTATTTGCTGTTCATATGTATATCACATGACCATTCAATTTGAGATAATTATGGGCAATCAATAAATGCCAGATCGTGTGAATCCATGATTTTAAGTGTACAGCCTGTTTATTGGACTATTAGATAACCCTCCCACAGGATGGCGCAACAATATCAAGGACCAAAAAGTATATGTAATAGGTCGCCGACCCCCATCTGAAATGATGTTGTTCCAGGAACCCTCCCAGAAGTAAAGATTTGAGTTAAAAACGTTCGCTCTGAAAGAGAGAACATTCAAAGGTTTGCGCCACATTTTCACGATTTCTCTAAAATAGCAGACCTACAAGCTCGTAGCGTGGCACTGGGTGCCACGTTATGAGCTTGTAGATCTGCTATTTTTCAATAGCTAAAGTATAACATAATGCTTAAAACACCAAAAGGGGTTCCCGCCCCAAAATGGGTTAAACATATTATAAATATCTGAACGGGAAAATCGGTATCGGCAGATACTCAGAATCAAATGATCGGAATCGGATAAGGAGCAAAAAAAAAAAAAAAAGTGATCGGAACATACCTATAGTTCCCACTATCCTATATATTTAAATAATGAGCTGGGTGGGCCAGAGTGGACCGCAGCCACGCCACTTTGACGCAGACATAACCCTAAACCAGTGGGTTTAAACTATTTTCATATCAAGGTCTATTATTTATTCGTCATTTGAGCCACGGAACCACCATTTGATGACATTTAGACTCTCCTGTTCCTGTCCAGAATTCCTGTTCTGTTCTTTAACTATATAGAAGTTTCTATTTGTACGTCTCTAAATGTTTTGATGAATTGAACAATGTGGACCCTGTTGTAAACAAGTGTAATGCTTAATTGGGTCGTCCACTCACAGTTAACAGTCTTTGTAGTCTTTGAGTTTGTGCTTGAAATGTACTGTAATTCTGCAAACTGTTAATACATATTTCAATCAATCAAACAAAACTCAGACCCAAAACTAAAGAATATTTTGTTGTCGTTGGATAAGATTTTGTCCACAATTCCATGCTGTAGGAGAGACAACAGGCAAACATGATGAAAAATAACAATTCTTCTACCTTCTAATTGTGTAGACCTGTGTATGGTGGTCCACAGCTAAATGATGGAGAGTGGGTAACCAAATGAACCCTTATAGATCTTTAACTTTTGAGAGTGTAACATGAAACGTTTCATTTATACTCTCTCTCTCTCTCTTAAATTATTGTTAAACATTCTGCCTTTCTTAATTTACAAGAAGTCTACACAATTAGATAATGTAGAAAGATAGTCATTTTGATCAACGTTTGCCTGTTATCTCTCCTAATGGTACCAACATCAATACAGCATGAAATTGTGGACAAAATTGTATCCAGTGATAACAAAATATTCTTTAGTTTTGGGTCTGAGAGGCTAAATGTCATCAAATGGTGGTCCATGACTCAAATGGGTCTGAGTGAGAGGCTAAATGTCATCAAATGGTGGTCCGTGGCTCAAATGGGTCTGAGAGGCTAAAATCATTTGAGTCAACTGTGTCGATTGTCTTTGAGTTTTACCTGTGTCTGTGTCATCTGTGTCTGTGTCGTCTGTGTCATCTGTGTCTGTGTCACCTGTGTCTGTGTCGTCTGTGTCTGTGTCGTCTGTGTCATCTGTGTCTGTGTCACCTGTGTCTGTGTCGTCTGTGTCTAGTTAGTTCCATGTGTATGTATTACAGTACAATTGAAACAAACAGTCAGATTGAAAAACCAGAGTGCTCCTTTTTTTCTCCAGACCCTAATCCAGTGATCCTCAACATGGGGTCCATGGACCCCCAGGGGTCCTTGAGGGGGATCCCCAGGGGGGGTCCATGGACCCCCAGGGGTCCTTGAGGGGGATCCCCAGGGGGGGCCCAGGGGCCCCCAGGTGTCCTTGAGGGGGATGGTTAATCTTCAGTGTAAAAGGAACATGGGGACTTGTTGTGCTAAACTATCCCACACAACAGTAACATTAATTAATATTGGAGGATTTGGCCGTTTTGTGCATTTCCCTTGTGTTAAAAATGGAAAGAGCGGTTCGTCCGTTTTACCACCAACATGTCTATGTCAACTAGCCACAATTTCCCATTGACATGCTTGTATAAAACGTCAAACTCACCAACATTGCTGCTGTACGAAATGCTTGAATTATCCTCTTTCTATCTTCAAAGTGTTTGTTTCGTAAAAATAGACATGTTATGAGCTACTTTCTGTCAAGAAATTCCTTGCAGGTGATTATTTTTCTAAGAATCCGAGTTGGTAAGCGCTCACTTTCAATAAAGCGACCTCCTGCTGCCTCCTGTGCAAATACAAAACAGTTGGTTTGCAGTGTGATTACCAACGAGCACTTGACCCATAATCCAAGACAAGGAATGTCTTGACAGGAAGTAGCTCATCATAACATGTCTAAAGTTCATGAAACAAACACTTTGCAGATAGAAAGAGGATCATTCAAGCTTTTCGTACACAGCTGCAATGTTGGTTAGTTTTCAATTCAATGCAAATTGCGGCTATAGTTGCCACCAACCAACTCAATGCCAAGATGGCCACGGTCTGCATATGGTCTATATGGCCCACTCTTCCAGCGTCATAACTCCACAGAGAGCACGGGACTGTTTTAATTAATTCCAACATCAAAGAGAAGAAAGTAGGATACGTGAATTAAAACGGCATCCTCGAGGGCTAATGTCACATTAGCGTTCACTTCCTTCAAAACTTCCACTCGACCCCCTAGTAATTATTCAGGCGGCGACCGCGCCCCAGTTCTGCCCATTCATATTCACATTACTGACGGACGGCAGCTCAATTAGGACATTTCCATATTGGTTATTTGAGTGGCGGAACAACAACAATGTCCCTCGTTTGCATAGCAAGTAGCCATTGTTGTTGTTTTCATAGCGACACTGTAGTGATGCTGGGTTTGTTTTCATTGTCCTCCTTAGAATAATACTCAAACTATTTCCACATACAGTACCGTCTGTGCGGCGCATAATATTTGGTGTGGTTTCTACTCCAGTGGTTCACAAACGTTTTCATGTCAAGGACCCCCAAAATGACCCCCATGGACCCCCATTATAAAATATATGCCTGCAGGGACCCCCATAAGAGAAGATGTTTACGACTCTAGCAGTGATCTTCAACCCTTTTCATTTCGTGGTTTGACCTGAATTTGGCTACGGGCACCCATTTAATGGCATTTCTATCTCTGGGACCCCCCAATTTATATAGTAAAATCAATGTTAATTTAACTCTGAGAGTGTACAAATGGAACCACATTTGGTTCCATTTGTACACTCAAAGTTACAGAGCCATAAGGGTCCGTTTGGTTACAAACGATCATTTAGCTGGGGACCCCCTGGCACTCCCTCAAGGACCCCTGGGGGTCCGCGGACCCCAGTTTTGGGAACCACTGCTCTACAACAC